>NC_136521.1:30845162-30992662 GCF_053919585.1 Euprymna scolopes
ACTCACACAGGTCATCAGAAGCTGCTCATTAATAAGTAATGGGGTTCCTTTGAGTGAGTGATAATAAATCTCCTCGGATTTTCTAATACTATAAATAACAATATTTCTAAGACTATAATATTCTAAAAAGGAAATTCAATTCACCACATTTTTATTAATCATAATATATTAACATCTGTAGTTCAATAAGTAGTTTCTACGTCTCTGAATTTGTTCGGACTACTATTCTCGTATTGGATGTTATTTTCAACGTTTTGACCGATAAAACCTCCGATCTTTTTTGGTATATCTTGTCGAACTCGGGAATCTATACGGAATTTCGAAAATTCACGGGAGTAGATTGTTCTCGTTCCGTCAACCAGGTGATGCTAACCAATAAAAAATTATATTCTTGTTTTTTGGTTGGAAGTAAAGTGCAGTATCTGTTCTGATGGCACACTTCATTTGTCTTCAGCTGTAAATCCTTCTAGACTGAGGCAGACAATTTCAATGTGCTGCGTCCTTTTGAGGGAGGTGAGAGGGGAGACAAGTAAATAGGGACACTTTTACTTGGCTAATGAAATGCGAACACTATCTTGTGGGTTAAAGGATTTCATTCGATATTCCATATAAATCCACGAGTTCAAGATGCATGTGAAGAAGGTCGGAGATTACATAGGTCGAAACGTGAAAACATACATATACATACATAATAGTAGTCAGAATAATTAAAATAATCCAAGGCAGTTTTTTTTTTTTTTTTTTTTTTTTTAAATTCGATTATTACATGAGAACATCACAAGTGTCATGTTTAAACTACGACGCCTATACGTCAACTATTTGTGATCATTTTGTGCTATCGTAGTTTAAGCCAACATGGCGAAACCAGCATGAAACAAGTTTGCAATACAGAAATGCACTGAAATTTTATTGGAGCACCTACTAGACACTTTTTTTTATTAAAAAAAAAAAAAAGCCATTAAAATATAAGACGGGCTTGTTTTTAATCGTTTGTTTAGCAACCACATTTTTAACAGCTAGATAAAATATTAACTACCTAGTTCTTACCACGACGCTGTCCGAGAGTCTATTAGCATTTAGCCCATTTTTAATATATTTTTCAAATAAAAATTATTTTTATACTTATAGACACTAGTGTTTCATGCTTATGCAATCATCAGTGTGGAAAGTAATAATTACTGTTGATCGGGAGACCCAAACCCAGTCACAAAGCCACACTTGACTTTGTAGGCTTTTCTTGAAGCCACTGACAATTAACACAATAATTGAAGGAAATTAAGTATTTATAAATACCATGTCGGCAGGTTCACAGTAAGCAGTATTCAACAACAGGAAGTCAGAATATAGCATTTGCGCTCAAGTTGACCGCTTTTTTTCTCAATTCCATATATATATATATATATATATATATATATATATATATGTGTGTGTGTGTGTGTGTGTGTGTGTGTGTGTGTGTGTGTGTGTGTGTGTGTGTGTGTCAGAAATTTCGTGAAAAATAGTGAATAATTCCACCCCGTCTTTCCAAGCTTATAACTCCTCGAAAAATGTAATTCAAGCCATAATTTTTTTTTTTTTCAATGAAAAAGGAGCAAGGACCAAGGTTTCATTAAAGAAAAAACAAAAAAAAAAACAAAAAAAACAAATAAACAACGTGTTTATTTTTTTGTTTGTTTTTTTTTTTAAAGGTTTTAAACTTCGGACTTAACAGATAAATTTCTAAAAAACACTACTTTTTTTGTTTTAAATTTGAATATTATTTATTGACATATTTGTGATATATAAAACTTTGGTGAGTAAATTAATTATTTACTTTTTAATAGACATTTCAAAATGGGAAGCGTGAATTATTCGACCCCCTGTCTTTCCAAACTTATAACTACTCGAAAAATGTAATTCAAGCCCTAATTTTTTTTTTTCAAGTAAAGGAGCAAAGACCAAGGTTTCATTAAAAAAAAAAAAAAGAAAAAACAAACAAGGTAGTTTTAAAAAAGGTTTTAAACTTCGAACTTTACAGGTAAATTTCTAAAAAACACTACTTTTTTTTGTTTTAAATTTGAATATATTGACCTTTTCAATTTGTGATAGATAAAACTTTGGTGAGTAAATTAATTATTTACTTTTTAATAGACACATGAAAATGGGGGGGGTGAATTAAAAAAAAAAACCGTTTGTCTAAAATATTATATTCGATTTATTGGAAAGAACATAAAATTTCACATTGACCCTGAAAATATCGTAAAAATAGAATCAATAGAAAAATTTTGATAGATTTTTAAAGTTTAAAAATTGAAAAAATATTGAGTTCGTAAAATTCATTACTGCTTTTAAAAAATAAAAAAAATATTTCTATTACTTTTAAAACAACTTTAATAGTTTATTTTGGAAGTATAATCCATAAAGAAAAATAAACAACCCACTTTTAAAAGAGAAATTACGAGTTTTTTTTTTATTTTATTCGCAGTTTCATGTTAGGAGTGTCAAAAATTCCTACAAAAATTCTGATACACCTAATATATATATATATATATATATATATATATATATATATATATATATATATATATATACATATACACACACTATTGATTATTATATTGTACCGAAAATATATTTATGAAAGTTTTAAAAATATGACTTGGGTACCATCAGCTAGAATCGAAACCAAAACATAGCTCTCCAGTTTTATTTGTTACTGTATGATCTAAATCCATACACAAACAAAAACTTAAAATAACGTTAAAGATATTAATGTATATTTGCGCATGCATAGAAATAAAACATCTAATCGATTTAGGCTTGCCAAGATTTTTTTTTCCAATTTTGATCCCTTAGCAGCTATTTTAATCAGCTAAAAAATAAAGTCTGTTCGAAATCAATCCAAATCCCCTATATCAAGTTTCAAGTTTGTAGACCAAAAATTGACAGAAATTTGGTAGAGACCATTCCTCACAGACAGATAAGATCTCTCACACACACACAACTTTGGATTTGCTAGCCTTATGACGATTTGACCTTTGAAAACTCTACCAAACTCCTCTGCCAATTTTGGTCTAACCACTTGAAATTTAAAATGTAGGTTACTTGGACATGGGTCAAACTTTAATTTGATTTGAGCCCAAAACAATGAATGTTAAGGGGGTCAAAGTTTTAAAAAAAATTGACCTTTGCGGTCTCTACCAAGTTTTCCCCATGTTAATTAAGGAAGCCTATTATATAGAAAGGCATTACCGTACATATGCACACTTTAATATATACATATGCATATAAAGTTATGAACAGTACATAGGGCCCGAGCAAAGCTGGGCTGAACTGCTCGTATAAAATATAAAATTGGATGCAGCAAACTTCCAAAACTGACCAAATTTGATAAAATGTTTAAAGCCAATTTAAAACGACTTTCTATTCGTCAGTTTAAATGCTTCCAAATTTCGAAAGAATACAAATAGTTTTTCAACGATTATCAAAAGACTAAGATAACATGTATTGCAGATTTAATTTCGTTTTTTAATGATTTAAATTATTCGCTACTTTGCATTACTGCATTTTTTTTATTTCAATAATAGATTAAATAGTAAATGAAAAGTAAAGAATAGTTAACAGTAATAAAAAATTTTTAATAAAAATATCTTTACTTTCAGTGTGTTAAAAATATACAGGTCGATAGAAAATTCTGAGTTTAGTATACATTATTCATTATTTTAAATGATTTTCGATTTAACTATTTTGCACTTTTACTGTTCACAAATAAGTCTCATAGAGGCCAGAAATGTTTTAAAGAGATTAAAAATTGTAAAATGCATACATTTTGGAGTGCAAGTCCACAGTTCAATTAAAAAAAAAAAAAAAAAAAAAAAAAAATACAGAAATATCTATGAGGTACGTACTTGTCACGGAACGAAAATGTCATTTCAAAAATCATGTAAATTGAGCAAGTAATTTTTTTTATATGCAAAAAATTATTTTTAATCGATTTTAAGTGATTAATGTAAAATCGTTAGCATTACAAGGCTGATGTAAGTTTGAATTCTTGTGTAATTATCTGCCTTTGTTTTCTCAAGATGACGACGCAAGAGTCTTCTTGCTTACTTACAAAATTATATTTCCTTAGTTAAAAATAAAATTACTTATGATTTTTTGGAATATGAAACCAGTTGCGTGACAGGTATATACATCATAAAGATTGTTGTACGTTTGTTTTTATTTAGGTTAAACTGTAGACTTGTACAAAGTTTTGATGATTGCCTTCAAAATCATCAATGTGGTCAAAAAATGGAAAATCGTAAAGGCAAAAAGAACTTACAATAATATAAACCCCAATAAAAACGGTTAACATTAAATCTTAAAATGTGCTCGCCATTATTACAAAACAATTGCAAGTACTGATTTAAAACAACCTGACCCAAACTCGCATCAGCATCTCCTGGCAATTTATGGTAAGTTGCCGGAAAAAGCCATCGCAAACACTTGCAGATGATTAATTCAAAACATTGAAAACAAAACTTTAGCACAAGATAAGAGTTACTTTAAATGTAATTAATGAAAAAAATTTATCCAAGAATAATATATTAAAAACAAACTTTTTTTTTCAAATGTTTCAAAGAAATATTTTTTTAAATTTTAAGAACGTAAACATAGAAACAACTATGATTGAAATGGTTGACCAAGTGGATCAGCTTTTTTCGGCAGGTTACTGTAAACTGTCAGAAGATGTCGACGAGACCTGGGCTCAGGTTCTAAATCAATAATCAACTTTATAAAACCGTGATATTTAATATTTTGTTGGACAAAAATGTGTGTAATATACATACATAAAAAAGAATGTGATTCCATGTTTGTTACACAAATGTAAGCCATTTTTAAAATAAAAAAGAGCCCATACTACATCAGTTATAAGGTAACATGTACGAGGGGCATGCAATAAGTAATGCCCCTGACCCACTTCCAGTTGTCTGATCTAGCTCAAATTTTGCATGTGCAATGATTTATATCTCTACGGGTTATGTGGCAAATTACAGCTCTGAACTGTTTTACAGGTGTTTGAACTGAGTTAGGTGTGAAATGGAGCCTGTTGAATGTCGAGCAGTGATCCGGTTTTTGTATTTGAAAGGACGCACACCACAGGAGACTTGAGGAATTGAAAGAAACTTATGGTGATAATGCCCCATCATATGACCTTGTAAAACGTTGGCATCGTGAATTCAAACATAGCCGGAAGTCTGTGGAAACAGCTCCCAGACCTGGTTGCTCCCCTTCTGCCATTGACGAGGCATCTGTCCGTCAAGTTGAGGCTGCCATTTTGGAAGATTGGCACATTACTATTCGCCAAATAGCCCAAGATGTCAAGATTAGTACAGGGTCTGTGGAAACTATCATTCATGACCATTTGCATATGCATAAGGTGTCTGCCAGATGGATTCCAAGGTTGCTCACACCATTCCAGAAGCGAGAACGCGTCGAGTGCTCGAGGGTGAATTTGGAAATGTGCCAAGAAGAGGAGTCAAAGTTTTTCAAAAGACTGATTACACAGGATGAAAGCTGGGTCCATCGCTATGATCCAGAAACCAAAGCCCAGTCAATTCAGTGGAAGCACTTGAACTCACTACCTCCAAAGAAGGCAAGGGTGCAGCCCTCCGCTGGCAAGGTCATGCTCACAGTCTTCTGGGACCAGGACGGAGTAGTGATGACAGATTCCCTGGCAAAGAGTACCACAATTACAGAAGCCTATTATGCTCCACTTTTGAGGAAATTAAGGGAAGCTATCAAAATCAAGAGGCGGGGCAAGATCAGCAAAGGTACCCTCTCCGGCAAGACAACGCTCCAGTCCACAACTCACATGTCGCCAGATCAGAAGCATGGGCGTGTGGTTATGAAATCCTACCCCATCCTCCCTACTCTCCTGACCTTGCACCCTCTGACTTTCACCTCTTCCCAGCCATGAAGTTGTTTTTGAAAGGAAAGCGTTTCCCAGATGATGCAGCCTTGATTTCTGAAGTCACGTTGTGGTCGGAGGACTAACCTGGGGTGTTCTACAAAAACGGTCTCCAGAGCAGCATCAAACGAGGGGAGAAATGCATAACTCTGGGTGCTTCCTATGTAGAGAAAGATTAATAACTGTGCCGAGTTTCGTTGCTCTACTGCTATGGGAAGTGGGTTATGCACGCCCCTCGTATTATGGGTTTGCTTTTTAAGATTGTTTTTTTTTTTTTTCACTTAAAATTGATTAGACTTAAAAGTAATTGGACAATTCTAAAATTTTCCCCTATTCTGATACAAGTACTGATTCTGTTCTAATTCCGATTTAAATACTATTACAGATTCCCATTCTTAAAAGTCTCTAAATATTTAACCATAAAGCTGTTTCTATACCCATTTCATAAAAAGTTCCGATATTTTAGATTTACGATTAATCGTATCAAGACTACTTAAAATGTTTTTATCACTTAAAAGTAAAGATTTAAACATTTTTAAGACATAAAAATTGGTGCTAGCATTAAAATTTAATAACTTCTGTACCCACCAAATAAAACATTTGTTGGGTGCATCCAATGATGGAAGATGAGTTTTGTTTATTTCTGCAAATGCCTATATTACATGGTTTACTGTATTCCGCACATTTCACAAGCCATGAAAAAAAAAAAAAAAATTAACTTGTTTTATTTGATTATTCTTCAGAGACGATTAAATATTTTAAAAAAAAAAAAAAAAAAAAAAAAAAAATGGAATACTGTCAATTTTTTTTTTTTTTTTTTACTCATGTTCACCCCTTACAAAGCATATCGCCACTTGGACATAACAGGCTACTATTTGGGGGCATGTCTAGGAAAGATTATACAGATATTTATTTATGTTATATTTAAACTTTTGCATATCAGTACAGCCATGGAAGCAGGCAGCAGGAAGGGAATTTCAAAGTCTAGCTGTTCGAGGGAAGAAACTATTAGAGTAGAAAGCTTTCTGGCATTTAGGGACAACAACAGTGAAGGGGTGAGATCTTATTGCAAAGTGGGTTTGTCGAGATATGTATGTCGAGGGGGTATAAGTGAAACAAGTTCATCAGAACACATTCTGTTAAAATATTTGTAAAGCCGGCACAGTGATGCAACATTGCAGCGATGAGATAGGGGCTGGAGCTTAGATGACAAAGTGAGACCGATTAAATTGACAACTCTTTTTTGGACTTCATCTAAGAGGGAGAGACTAGTGGTAGATGCACCAGCCCAGATGTGGCAACAATACTCCATGTATGGGTGAATGGTGGCCTTGTAAAGGTACAGGATATTCTCAGGCCTGAGTAATCTAGCTCGATAGAGGGAACCCACCTTTTTTGCAGCAGCCTTTGCAATGTCCTCTATGTATTTGTGCCAGTTCATATTGCCCAAGGAGTTTGAAGGTAGAATTCTCAAGTAGGGTGCTATTTGTCATGGATATAGGGGGTTGGAGAGGCGTCTTGTAATTGAAATTCAAATTAAAATGGATTAAGATACAGTCTGAGGAGTAAATGATGGGATGTGGACAAGTAATGCCATCGATCACCAATATGGAGCAATGTAAAAGAGTAATAATCTATTCCTTCCCCCATTAGATAGTTGTTCTGAGGGAGGGAGAATTTATGGATGATCGAACACCATACACGTAGGAATTCAGAATTATTGATAGAAAGTAAGATTTTTCCTTAAAATTAGTACAAATTAATATAAAAAGAAAAAAGTGGGATAACTTCATTCTTTTTTGTTCAGAATTGCACCCCTTGGATTTTCTTTAAACTTGTGAAAACAAATTAGTAATTGTGAATTAGATAACAATTATAAAATTAGATAAATTTATTGACAAGTTTATTTTCAGTAGAATTTATAGTATCTTTTTGCATATGTTTACATATTTGTTTGGGGGTGAGGTCATTTATCATGGTGTTACAGGGAAGACTATGATTTATCTAACACATGTTATATTTAGTAATCTTCCAAACTAATGATTTTTTGTATTTAGCCAGTAAATAATATCTAGCAGTTTGTAAACATTCTTTAATTTTAGGGCTCACAATATTTTATAAACAGGCATTTGAATGTTTTGAGTTCAAAATCGGAAATTGACAGTCTTAGCTTTGACAGTTTAAGATAACAGCTCAAGAACCTTCCAATGTGGTGTCTTTTTTTTTTTTTTTTTTAGGGGGGGGGTCCCTCTGTTTTTTGTGTTTTAGATTTGCCATCTTTTCTTTCCTATTTTGTTTTAGAATATTTATTATTTGATAGTCTCTGAAGATTAGCCAAATTAAACCAAATTTATGGGTTGCAAAATGAAAAACTGGCAAAGAAAATATAGACGTCTGCTGAAATAAAAAATAAAAAAAGATTGTGAACTGATTCTTCCCTTTGATCAATAGAATGCAACCCAATAGTATATATATATGCTCTAAAGCTAGAAACAATTTCATTGAACTTGTTATTTGAATGATATTATAAGTGATATATACATTAATATATATTCCTTATATAAACTCAATATATATAAAGTTTACTAACAATTTTTCTCATACCAGACATATTGCCACTTTGAAATAAAATGCTACAAATTAGGACCATATTTACAGGGGACTATAGAGGGAGTCGAACAGCGGGGGTGCCTTTTCCCATTACATTTAAACTTCCGCATGTTAGTACAGTAAGGGAAGCAGAAAACAATTCTAAACTAACAGTTCAAGAGAAGAAATTATTACAGTAAAAGGTTTTCTGGTATCTAAAATCGCAACCTTAAAAGGTGTGAAATTCTGCTACGAGGCCACCTGGCATGGCCTGGTTGTAAAGTATGCTTAAATATATATTAATTCCTACAGATTCCATATTTATTATAGAACCAATTCTCTATTGATTATTATATTATACCTAATATATAGAAGTAATTTCAAAAGTGAAAAAGTGACTTTGGTGCTACAGCTTGAATCAAGACCCAAATATTTAGCTCTATAGTGGTATTCACTACCATCTGAGCTAACATGCATATTAAAACTTGACAAATTAATTGTTAAATGTATAAATGTTTATTTGTGCAAATGTAGAACATATGCATTACAAACTATACCTGGCAAGTTTCAATTTTTACCCCTTAAGTTATTTTTCTAGATAAAAACCGAATCAACTTGTTCCACGGGTGTGAATATCTCATCTATCAAGTTTCAAGTTGTTGACCAAAAATTGACAGTTTTGTAAGGACTGTTCCACAAATGGATTTACATTAAATGCAACTCCAAATGCTATGAAATTATGTACAATACACAGAAATATGCACAATGTGTGCATAATAGCGAAATGAAACTCATCATCCAATAAGTAAAAAAAAAAAAAAAAATGTACAGTGAAGTTTGTTTTCACAGGAATATGCAAATTAGTTATCCTTTTTTAAGTCACTGGTATATTCACAACTAAGTATATAAGGAAGTTGTATTCACTTTTAAAATAGAGAGAATAACTTAATATCAATGTCAGTGCAACAAGTAACTCAATTATATGTACGCATGTATATATTAATGTCTACTACATGAGTAGACATTAATATATACATGCATACATATAATTGAGTTTTGTGACTAAATATGTATGAACGGTTACATACACGTGGTTGATATGTGGATATAGCAATAAAGTAGTGTACCAGGTAAGCTGTCTAGATATTCTCAGTTTACGTATACGTTTTTACCACTTTGCTAGTTGGACAAATGTGTATATTGATAAAATTAATATCTTCTCTTTATCTTGCTCTACTTATCTCCCCCTTCTCCAGTCAAAACTTTGTAACAATTTTTCTTTTCAATATATTTATTATGGCCAGAAGATGTATTTGAAACTATGTCGCACTAAAATATGTATGCACATATGAAGCTAAAAATGTTCATATAAATAAAAACATTTTTTTTACTAAATTACATCTCTACTTGTCATTGAGCACTACATAACACTAATTTCATTGTATCAACAACCATATATATGAATAAAGTATCTCAATTTATCTAGGGAAAAGATAAACATCTCCAATGTTTTGACCAAAGTTAACACCTTATACAGCCAAACATCACAAATGCACTCAAAAAGTTTTATTACCACACAAAGCAAACGGTTCCGACATCAAATCAACAGTAGGTTCTTTGATATGACAGGGGTGCATTTGAAAAGAAGGTTTCTGTTTATAGCACAACTGAAGCATGGTACTTGACTTTTGCATTTTAAACTTTAATACAAACTATTAGATACAAAATTTTGTATCTAATAGAACTAAGGGTGTACCGATTAATTGGCCTAATCAGCCACTTTGCTGATTAAGCGGTAATTGGCCAATTTGCCGATTACTTTTATCTTTCCTAGTGCTGAAAAAGCTCCAGCCAGAACTTGCCCCCAGACTTACAAAACTGTTTTAAGCATTGCCTTAAGGAGAAATGCTTTCCAACACCCTGGAAAACCTCATCAGTATGCCCTATATTTAAGAATTCAGGTGAAAAGTTAATACAGACCAATAAGTCTCCTATGTGTCATGAGTAAGTTGTTGGAATCCATATTAAATAAAGAAGTAGTCAATCACCTCAGCAGAAACAACCTTCTTAGTGACATGCAATATGGTTCCCACTCTGCAAGATCTACAGCAGATGTGCTAACAGTTATATCTCATAGGATTAGTGAATCTCTTGACAAAGGCTTCCTTTCCATGGCAATTGCTCGACATATCGGAGGCCTTCGATAAGGCATGGCATAAGGGCCTACTTCACAAGATTTCCAGCTACAGTATAACTGGAAATGTTTTCTCAATCATTAAATCATTTCTCTCCGATAGGTCCATAAGAGTAGTCAGAAATATTGGAATTAAATTGGACAGCTTTTGAAAGAAGACCCAAACTAAAATTGTAGGCATTATCATCGATATGGTTGAAGTTCTGTGACTTGCTTCTTTGGTGATTTCTTCAAATGGACTTAGTAACGGGACAATTTTTTTAACAAGTCCCCATTACTAAGTTGTTAAGGTAGGAATCTTAAAGCATCCCAAATTCTCATGAAAAAAATTAACAAATCTCTTACTAAAAATTCTAGTTTGTACGAATCATTCTGCTTAACATATGCCATGAAAAAGTCCTTTCTGTTTAATGTTTATCAAATAAAAAAATATTGTTCTGAACAACAGCCAAGTTTGTTTGCATATTTTAAAACTGGTAAACATTAATCAGGAGGGACTTCAATGTAAAGCAGAACGTTCACACAAACTGGAAAGTAATCATTTGTAAGCAATCACAGCGTTAACAGCCAATACAAAAATAAAGATAATACAACAATACTATTTATGCAGAGAACGTTTTGGAAACGCAATTCTTACCATGTGGAGGAGATGGGGTTTTCTAACTAGTCTGTACTTTTACCTAATAATTTAATACAAAAGTTATTTGTGCCACAAGCATTGAAGGACAACAGAAGTTTTTTCTTTGCATGTGTTTGACTGGGGAAGGGGTTAAGGGAATTACCTTAAATGGACAAATGTTGTCAGTGCTAAGCAAAGAATTTAACAGAATCGCAAAGAAATACCAATTGTATAAAGAACATTATTGTTGATAATATACAGCTCTCTCTTTTATTAAAATGAAATTGATGTTGAACATGTTTACTTAATTACATCGCCATAATAAACAAAGTGAAAAACACTACATAATTTTATTTCATTTTCTAGAGGATACTATTTAAGTACATGGTGTAAAGAGCTGACATTTGGATATAGCATTCTACAATATGCATTGATTAGGCATGCAACATTCTAGATCAGTATCTTTTAATAGTTTTTGTGATATGTAATTTTGAAATTAGTATATGTTTATGACATTTGGTACTTTCCACTACCAAAATTGAACATATCAGTTTACCAATGGGAAAAAAGTGCAAATAAGACATGGAAATGCAATTTTGACTGAAATTTTGCAACTTTACTAATTTTGGGTGAAGAATTAAAAAAAAAAATGTTTGACTTGTTTCTAATAACAAAACTTTTTGCCACAGAAATATTTTTACTTTGGGGAATTTAAACTTGCCAAAAAAGGACCGACAACAATAAGATTTAGAAATTTGTTATACAAAAAGTCACAAGTCATTTTTTTCAAGCATTGAAAAACTTTCAACTTAAAAGACAAGTAAACAAGATATTTTATAGCAGAGGTCTTACTACAATTCCTTTCCTTATTGCTTTTCTCAGAATTCTTTCATAAGCTGCTATGGTAAATATATCAAGAACACTCCAAATCCTACCATCACTTGAAACTGGCATTACCTCAAAACCCTATCTGTAAACAAATGCCGACTCTACCTGTGCAATGTCATCTGACAAAGGCCATCGAAAAAAATCTTTTCTAACTTTGGTTTGCGATAAAAATTTTATTACAGCGCTGGATGCAGATATAACCTCCATGACTTGGCCAATGTAAAAGTTGGTGCCATAGTAGACAGCAACCCATTGTCCTTGATGCTCATAACTGAAGATATCCTGAGATGGGTCTTCATCACAACTGCAGAAGTTATCTGAATGTTCAGCAGATTCACTAAGAGACTTTTTTTGTTGCTTTGGAGGTGGAAATGAATCCACTGGATTATATTTCCTTATGTAAACTTTTCAATAAATGTTTTTACAATAATATTTTGATAACTTTTTATACAGTAAATATTTTGATTTTCAAATGGTGCTCACCCAGTTTAGACAATTATGAATATGTCATTTTCATTTTTTAATAAAAATATACGTTTCATGAAAAAAAACATTCCCGTTTTCATTAATTAAATCGAAACCTTTTCAATTGAATAATTACGGATATATGTTCTCTTTCACTTTATTTACTTTTCATAGTTCTTTCCGGAAGTAATTAATATCTAGTTTAATTTTTTTGTTATTTCTAACTTCGGTCATAGTTTAAAATACCGATTTCTCCCTCGGATTTTGTACGACAGGTGCCCCCCCCCCAAAAAAAAATGGTGTCTCCATTTTCGGCGATAAACTGTAGAAGTACCGTCTTGGGAATTAAAAAAAGATTTTTACAGTGAAATTAATTTTTTCATTTACATGCCACGTGCACATAACTCAACTATATTTTCAATTCTTATTTTTTAAGTAATGTACAGTGTAATTAAAATAAGTTTGAAGATTTTGTTAAATTATCAAAAACGCCCGATAAAACATAAAAAGATACACATTTTTATGTGAAGTTAATTTTTTTATTTACACATGACTGGTTGCACATAACTTAGCCATTTTACTTTTAAGTAATGTAAATGTATAGTCTAATAAAAAAATAAATAATTTAAAATGTTAGATACATCAAAAACGCTGACAGAACATAAGAGACTTAAATAAGTAAACAGAAGAAACGAGGCACATTTTTATGTGAAGTTAATTTTTTTATTTACACATGACTGGTTGCACATAACTTAGCCATTTTATTTTTTTTAAGTAATGTAACTGTACAGTCTAATAAAAAAAATTATTTAACAAAATGTTAGATATATCAAAAACGCCGACAGAACATAAGAGAATTAAATAAGTAAACAGAAAAAATGAGGCACATTTTTTAAAATGAAAAAATTTGTCAGTCACACACACACAACTAAGTTTTTTTGGTTTAAAATGTACCGTTTAATTTTTAAAAGATAATTTAACAATGCTGAAGTTTATCCAACCGAAAGATAAAGCAAAGAACATATGAAAGTTTGAAAGAAGATATAGAAAATAAACAACTGACATTATTTTTTAAATTGTAAATTTTCATTTCTTTTATTGACGCACTAAAAATATTTTAAACACTAATTTTCTATAACTTTTAAATAAACAAAAACAAACTCACTTAAGAACTTTGATATATCCATAGTGAAATAAGTTGTTTGTTTACGTTTTGATACTTCACACTTGGCATTAAGCTGTAAATCTCAAGGTGTAAGTAAACTCACTTTTATTGGTGGCGCTCCTTGATTTATGAGCATAGTAATACGACACCAACAGATTATTAAAGAGGAGATATTTCTCTACAAAACGGTGCCATTTTCAGAATTTTTTCAATAGAATTTCTTTCATATTTATTTCACTGAAGTTTTCAAGTTGCATTTTTTTGTGAAAAACAACTAAAAACCCTTTAAGTTCACCATATTGATAAGCGAGCTTTTTTCTTTAAAATGGTACTATTTTTTATATGTAGAGACTCACAATATCGCGCGCACCAAATTTGAAAACATTTTTTTTTGTGTAAAAAATAAAGCAGCGTTCACCAAAATTAGTGACATAACTTGAAGTAACCTGGAAAAAAAAACTATTAAGGATATAAGAAAAAGAATTATATATCTATAAAGCAAAAAGATTAAATTTTATTTAAATCAAAACTTTATCAAAATAACCCAAAAAATAAATGAGATATCGCAAGTTGAATTTAGGGGAAATTTAACTTTATCAGTTTTCGCATCCTAAACCAGGCTGGTTTGGGATACCTATTATTTACAAAGATTTTTTGTTTTAAATATTTTTAAATAAAGTGTTCACACACAATATATAGTTTATAATAAAATAGATCCACCCCAAAAATAATTAAACAGTAAAAAAGTAGCATTTTTTATTTTGTGCAAAGTGTAATCAAGTATTATTTGTGCACACACAAATTTCACATTTTCTTTCATGCCAATTTTTTTATGTAGTTTAAACTAAAACAAGTCTAGTTTCATAATCCAACCATTTTTACATCAAACCAGTGTGTTCACCTAATACCAGTGCCATCTATTTTGTTCTAAATCTGCTTATGCGGAATACGGACACAGATTTTTATGACTATTTGGTACTTTCACATAAGATATTATAGCATTATTATTATTAAGAGTATTATTAGTAATTTCATTGCACCATATAAAGTTATATTTAATTGGAACATCATATCTAAAAAATAAAATAGCACACTACATATTCTTCAATAAAGCAGTAACAGCTTAAAAACACCAGTGACTACCCCTGCCATGAAAGAACAGTAACCACAGTTGATTTCATTTCAGAGCAGTCCAATGGGATCCGACATTGATCATGATCGATAATTGTAGAGGAAGCCAGTACTCACCAATAAACACAATACTCATGGTCATCAGTGACTGACACTGTACACCAGGAACTGACAGTGACAATTGTAAAGGCAGTCATGATCCATCAGTAAATGCCTCAATACAGCACTAACTGCACATGACCATCAGTCCCCCGCTACAGGCATCCAGTAGATGCCAGTGTTCACCAGTTTAAGACAGAGTTTCAGTTGCAAAGGCAGCCAGTGCCCACCAGTAAACGTCAGTAACCGTGCCAAACCAGCACTAATCACCAGTGATGTCACTCAACCAGTTGCTTCTGCTAGCTACCACTGCCACACAATGCTCGACAATGGAAACTAGATGATTTCATTTGGGCCATGACTGCCAGTGCTCGCTATTTTCCAGAGCTGGCAGTGGCCCTCACTATGTTTTGGGGGGAGGGAGAGGTCCTTTACTGAATCTGTTTTGGCTTGCTGTCATACTTCCATTAAATAACCCTGGTACACGAGCCCTGCTAGTCTTTAATAAAAAACTAGTTTTACTAAAATGGATTACTTGTGTACACAATATTAGAACAGCATTCACACCTTGGTAAAATTTTAATGTTTTCCCCCACACTGTCAATGAAAAAACAATGATATTCTATTTATTTTATCTTTTCTGCAAGAGGTTAGACAAAAAGGGAGTTTTAAAAAGCCAGTGCACTAGAGCAAGTGTAATTTGGTCTATAAAAACGATCAGCAACTCTATTAGCATTCTCTAGCAGGAGCACTTCAGGCGATTTGTTTAACTTTCTTCTCAAAGAAAAGGCAAAGCCTGAGAAGGTAAACGTACTTATAGTCAATGGAATTAAGGTTACTTGTATTACCAAATTCTCAATCACATAGCACAAGATAGAACGAATAATTTTTTTTTTCTTTTTGTATTTCCAAAATGGCTATCCACCTCCGAACTATTACTATATTTCAGTTTTTGTACTTGCATATTGCCATCTTGAACAGTGTTGGGCATTTGAAGGATTCCCTCCCTACATTTTTTTTATTTTTTTTTTTTTATTGGACAACAATACGAAATACAGAAAAATATAAAATTTTGGAGAAAAAAAAAAAAAAAAATTGTTGCGATTTTCAAAATACAAAAATGGTTATTCGTTCTGTTCTAGGTCATTGTTAATAACTGGTACTCATTCTAGGTTTAATTTACACAGTAATATATATATAATGATGATTGCTACTTCCTGATAGAAGTTTGCCATCCCTTCAGTTAGTGTTGTGCGTCTGTGTGCACATAGATGACTTTTTAATCCAGCTTTAGTCCTACATAAAAGTACACATGTGACAAAACTTCCTTCTGGTAAAGGCAAGATAATATTGATAATCCTCGAATGTCGTATCGGGCCACTTTTAGATTTGCATATTTAAACAAATATGACAACTGCCAGATGTGCTGTAAAAATATATATATATATATATATACATACACACACACACCCACATTAAAATATTTCCATGTGTTGACAATCACATAATAAAAATAAGGAATCATCTTTTCGTTTTTCCATTATGGGGGCAAAGGATAAAACTTTACCTACATTTTTTTTTTTAAATGTCAGAAATCAGCTGCATAACATTTGATTTCAAGATGTACAAACGTTAAGGTGAAGGTGCAGCATCTTTCCATGTGCAAAAAATCCTTTAAAATTACTATATTAGAAGTTTGGTTTATTTTTTTGGGGGAGGGGGAGGGGGACTGAAAATGAAAATAACGTTTAAAATTCCAGGAAACAAGTAGTTTCCTAGATTTGAAGAAATTATTCGGGTAGGTCTGTTTTTTTTTGTTTTTTTTTTTTTTAAGTGGTGTTTATTTGGTAATTGTGGCCTGGTAGACCAACACAAAACCTACCTTAAAAAACTCGTTTTCTATAGGTTTTCGGGTGTGCTGAAGACAAATATTGCATTTAAATTTTTTGCAAATAAGTATTTTTCCGGGTATATATTATAAACTGTGGCCATGGTTGTCTGAGCAACAATGGCCACAGTTTATAACATACAAGAATTACATTACTTAATACTCAGAAAAACTTATTCGCGGAAAATATTAAATGCAATATTCATTTTCAGCACACTCGAAAACCTATAGAAAAGAAGTTTTTTAAGGTAGGTTTTGTGTTGGTCTACTAGGCCACAATAAACAGCCTCCTCCCAATAACAGATGCCTTCAAAAGGTGTCCATAAAGTGGGTGCTCATTTTACGTTAAAAAAAATATATAGAAAAAGTGACCCCCACCTTTTGAAATTGTAATTTCTTTATATCTTGGAATGTTTCCTGGAATTTTAAACTTTATTTTGGTTTTCAGCATCATTGAAAACCTCTAATAGTGGTAATTTTAGAGGATTTTTTTAGGGTGGAAAGATACTGCACCTTTACCTTAATGTGATTAAATTGCAAAATAGGGACCATTGAAAAATCTCACCTATTTCACTTGGTTTTCGAGCACTTTTTGGATAAAACTGATTGGTCTTAGAATGTATGTTTACTCCTGAAATAAAATTGTAATGTATTTTTAAAGTCTTAAAAACTAAATCAATGTTTTCAATCGCTAAAGGAGGACGAGGCATTGGTTTTTAGTAAAATTATTTTGGTGTAAAAATGTTTACACACACACACTGGGGGTGGGGGCTTTTTTGTTAGAGCGAAATTCGAAATATTGAATTTAGAATAAAACCAATCGTATCTACTCCACTGTCATGTTGCAGTAACGAAAATATCCAAAAATTACAGGGGTGGGGTAGAAAATTATTAATGAAAACAATTTTCGGAGACAATTAGCGAAAATTGAGTTTTGTTAATTTGACTTATGTTACAAGTTAAACTCTCCAGTATCTTTTTTTTTTTTTTTTTTAAAGCAAAAAACTTGAGAAAATTGAGTTTTGCTATATAAAAAAAAAAAAATTTTTTTAATTAAAAAAATAAAAAAGACACTGGAGAGTTTGACTTGTAACATCTTAGGTCAATTTAGCAAAACTCGATTTTCGCTAATTGTCTTGAAAAACTGTTTTCATTAATAATTTTCTACTTCATCGTTTTTCATAATTTTTGGATATGTTTATTATCGTGTCATTATATTGGTTTTATTTGAAATTCAATATCTCAATTTTCGCTCTAATAACGCACCAAAAGAACTTACAAACTTTATATAAATAAATATTACATAAATACAAATTTTTTTTACAAAATTTAACAAACTTAAAAGCAAAAGTTAAAAACATAATTAGTCGGTAATTATTAAATATTTGTGTATGGGTATTTTAAGAGATTTCAGTACTTAAGTTATCAATCTCGAAAATGACCGCAGCAGTTTATGATTTGGAAGACATCTTTTTCTTTTAGTTTACTAATTTCTTTAAGAGGTTGAACTATTTTTTAATCCTAACCTTTCATGGTAATCTCCAAAAATACCGTTAGGGCTTACAACATAGCCGCCAGAAGAGTCACGTGATCCGGTTGATCCAAAACATGAATCGTGCAAATGGAAAACGCAGCCTTGAAGGCAAACTTTGACAAACAATCACAATTTGTTTGTATTTAATTTTTTGTTGATATAATGTTGTTATAAAAATAGGCAAACTTTGAGAAACAATCTTAGGTTGTTTTTAGTTAAAACAGTGTTTATAAAAAGTATTTTATTCAGAACAAACAAGTGGTCGAGTGGTCGACTAGGTGTATCAGAATTTTAGGCGGAATTTTTGACACCCCCAACAAAAAACTGCGAATAAAATATATAAAACTCGTAATTTCTTTTTTTAAAGTGGGTTGTCAATTTTCTTTATGAAATATACTTCCAAAATAAACTATTACAGTCGTTTAAAACATAATAGAAGTATTATTTTTTATTTTTTAAAAACAATGTTTACAAAATGTCTACGCACGTTCGTAGACATTTTGTAAACATTGTTTTTAAAAACAAACTGATTGTTTCTCAACAAAAAAATTAAATGACCGTTCTAAATAAATTATTTATTATTATGATATTGAAAAACTGTTTTTGTACTTAATTATTATGCTTGTTTGTCAAAGTTTGCTTTAAATTTGCGTTTTCCGGTTTCGTAATACGGCGATTCATGTTTTGGATCAACCGGATCACGTGACTCTTCTGGCGGCCATGTTGTAAGCCCTAACGGTATTTTTGGAGATTACCCCTTTCATATACTTAATGTTGTCAGGCTATTTTATTTATTCATTCATCTTCCGGTTTTTTAATCGTAAACTGCTTCAATTGTTTCTGGGACTGATTCTCAAGTACCCAAATCAAATTTATTTGCGCCATTAAAAAAAAAAATTTTTTAAAAAAAGACAAATACAATTTTATTTCAGGATTAGCACGGCGCCACGGCGGTGCCTTGGGAAACGATGCATTTCTCATGTTCGTAATAATCGAAAACAATCGGACCACTATGCGTCCCCTCATACCGGCATTTTTCTTTTGGGGGAAATGCTTGGATTGTTAAAACATCGGATAAAACCTCATCACTGATTACCAGCATCGAAACATCAAAAGGTTTATTTACTTGCCTCCCCACAAAACAGAGAAATAGGATAGATTTAAACCTAGTTCCTCAAAGGGCAGATTGAATTGAGACAAAACCAAATTATGATCCACAAGCATTTTTTAGGGATCGAAAAAAAAAAAAAAGACAAAAAGAAAAAAAAAAAAGATTTTCCAATCTGTCCCAATTCTATATTCTTGAAATTAAAATGAATCTGTGGCCATGTTGCGTTATTATTCCTTAGAATGTAGGCCTTCGTGGCGACAGTGTAGAGAGAGAGAGAGAGAGAGAGAGAGAGAGAGAGAGAGAGAGAGAGAGAGATTGGGGTGGGGGGAGGGCTTGTAGATTTCAAAAGAAACCAACAACCACGGTGGCGGTAATTGTAATAGTCGTAAATCGCCATTTTATTACACGTGTCCAAACTAGTCGCCACCTGTTCTCCCTCCCCCTCTCTCTAGCCGGTTAAGATCAAAACTTAGTATCTGTTTTGTCATCGGAGAAGGCGGCGAGGTCTGCAAAGCATTACCCCTCCCTTTTAAAGAGGATGGATTGCCTGTCGGGATTGACCAAGCTATATTTTTGCAGATGAACCAGAATGCTCCCTTCCGGGGGAGCTGCCTCGTCACTCCTATTATAAGCTGTATAAGCTTGTCGCTGTGTGAGAAAGATAAACACTCGAACGAAGAAAAGATGGCGACGACAAAGATTTTTGATACAGTAGTGCCGCTGCCGCTACCGAAAATAAAATACTATTTTGTTTGTTTAGCAAAAAGAAAAACAAACGGAACTTGTACAGTTTAACATCTCCCGACAAATTTAGAAAGCCATTCTTAATATGTGAGAAGGAGTGGTGATTTTGTTAACTCTCCCTTTGCCGCGGATATTAAACTGTGCAAGCGAAAAAAAATTCAAAATCTGTAGAAATATTCAATTAAATTTTCTTCAAATCAGTAAGTGAATTAACCTGATTTTTTTTATGAAGTTTTTTCGGTACTTGTTCATCTACGTTAATGCACTAAAATAATATTTAGAAACCCATTCTTAACATAGGGAGAGGAGGCTGTTTGGGGTACTTCTGCATTTATGAACCCGCGATTTTCACGAAGTTACTCGGATGACGGGAAGAATCGGAAACTGTCAACAAGTAGTTTTCTGGATAGAAGAAAAAAACATTTTTTCAAATGTATTACTTAAAGAATTTCAGTGGTCGTCGCCATTCTTAACATGGGGAGGGGGTGTAACACTGTTTTTTGTAAAAAGGCTCGCCTGGCCGTTTCTGGTTATTCCCGTCAGTTGCCGGGCAGTGCCGGGCACACCGGAGTAACTTCCACCTTAATATTTTCCTTTAATGACGATTTTTATAGGTTTTCGGGTATTCTGATGCGTGATGATGCGTCGCTTTCAACATAATCGAAAACCCGTAAAAGTCATTTTATAAGAAAACCAAGTAAAAATTTACGCAACCCGTTTATTGCTTATCACCTAGGGCGCCTCTGCCGGGAAATACCGATGATGGGTTGCACAGGCATCTTTTGAATGGTTTAAAATGCTTCTCTGGGAGCGCTGACTTTTCAATCCAAAGTAGGATTGAAAAGTCAGCGCTCCGCTCCAGAGAAGCCTAGTGTCAGATTTCTCATGGTGGGAGAGAAATACCGGCGATTACGAGAATAGTTTTCTGTTTCAACTCTCAAAAGAAATAATCGATGGAGTTGTAAAATTCATCCAAATGTGATGATTTTCTTTTCCGAAGGATAAAGAATTATTACTGTACACAGATTCGAAAAAGTTGACAAAAAATATATATAACAAATAAATGTTATCAAAAGGTAAGATAAGTTACTTTTCTACCTAACTGGATATGTTTTTATTTAATGTAACATGTTTATTCAGCTTGAAAAACATACAGTGTTTACCGATGTATTGGAAAATTTAAAATGGCGCCCGACTCTTTGACACAGTAAGTACGGGAAAAGGAGTTATAAATAAAAACTGGACAAAATACGGTTAGAAAGTCGCTCAATATATGTTACCGTGACATAGGCTGACATATATTCGGTGGGTTTTTAACAGTATTTTGCATATTTTTTATTTTTAACTCCTTTTCTCAAACTTACCCTGTCAAAGAGTCGGGCGCCATTTTAAATTTTCCAATACATCGATAAACACTTTTTCGAGCTCATAAACATATTTACATTAAATAATAACACTAAAAACATATCTAGTTAGGTAGAAAAGTAATTTATCTTGCCTTCGATAACATTTATTTGTTATATATTTGTTTTGACAACTTTCCGAATCTGTGTGTACAGTAATACAAACTCGAATTATTGGTGCTAGCGCACTTATTGATCCGCGCTATTTTTTTTAATAGTATTTTTTAGTTTAAAGTTTTGTTATTAAATTGTAAGGTTAAAATACAGAATAGGTACAAAACACCCATGTTAAGAATGGCTTTCTAAACATTTCAGCATGGATCAATAAGTGCACTAGTACCGAATTATTTTATAATTAGACAAGTGCAATTAAAAGGGGGTATTTTTTGCCGGGAAAATACTATAATGAAGTTTTGTTTTTGTAAAAGAAAAAAAAAAAAAAAGGAAAAAAAGTAATTTAAAAATAATCCTCATAACAGTTGTCACAATCGCCTAATCGTCGTCTTTGTACTTTATTCTGCGACGTCAGCATGTTACATGACATTAGCGAAACGGCCTTCTATTGAGGTAGACATGCAATAATTGCATGTCACATGCATGTTTACCAAAAATTGTTTAATCTTAAAAAGGGTAGATTTTCGTGTGCATGGGTTGCAATTTCGATTTTTTTTCTTTTTTTTTTTTTTTTTGTAAACAGATGCTGCTTAAATTTATTTTGGTTTTACATTTCTATGCTTTAGTGTCGTCTGTCCCCCTTTTTTTTCTTAAAAAAAAGAAGAAAAAAAACACTTGTTCTTCGCGGCTTTTGAACCAACTGTTGTTTCCAATCTATTCCGAAAATTGCATATATTGCTAATAGGTATTTTCAGTAAAGACCAAAATTCAAAGCCTTTGCGACAAATTAATGATTTTCGGCTAATACTAAAATTTTATAAAGATGAAATATCCATGTCTTTCCTAAACTAGAGGAAAATCTAGTGATATAACGTTTCTGTTGTATAAAAAAAAAAAGTTTTTTTTTTTTTTTAAGACTAGTTGCGCGATCGATAAATACTGTTTAAGAGTACAAAGGAACCATAATATTAGACAACTAATTTTAGCCATAAATTATTAAGTTTCATGGAGAAAAAAAAAAAAAAAAAAAAAAAAAAAAAATCACTTTCAAATTTCTGAACGGCCATTTTTATAGGGGTAATGGGGTGAAAAAGATGTTACTTTTAATGCAAACCCATTTCGAGCCAATGCTCGTAAAATCTGGCGTCAGTCCTGGAAATTGCCGAAACAATTTACAATTTAAAAACCAAAACCGAGAAAGTTTTACAGCACTTATTGATCCGTGCTGAAATAATAATGTTATTTAAAAAGCCAAAAAAGGGAGGGTGTTTTGTACCTACTTTAACCTTACAACGGAATAAAACAAAACACAAACTTTAATTAAACTTGAAAATACGATTTTAAAAATAGCGCGGATCAGTAAGTGCACTAGCACCAGTTTTACTTATTCAACCCTAAACCTTGGCATGCTTAGTGTCGACTGCTTTTTATTTTATTTATTTATTTTTTTTTTTTTTAATTGTAATTTGCTTCGGTCATTTCCGGAACTGACTGGATCTCCGTCAATAGTCAGGACTGACTTCGTAAGAACTGAAATGCTCTGGGTGTAGATTGCCCAACTTTGGGCCCGTTGCTTACAAGTCTTGAAGAAAAAAAAAAGTTCTAAATGTTTATAATAATAATCGAGGGAGGGGTGATAAAACGTGTTGTAGTTTTGAACACTTAAAATTGATTTTCAAACCAGACAACTTAAATTCCGGTTAGAATTAAGGTAAAATGTCGAGGATTTTATCTTTTGCTCCTAAATCAAGTAAAACAGTATTTCTCGACAGTACAATTATTACCTGTTAATCTATAAGTAAAACATACAGACAACGAGAAACAAAACACTTTTAACAGGGATTCATGTAAACGAACACGCCTTATTGTGAAAAATGTGTTTCACAAAATGGCGTCTAAACATATACTTAGGGAGACGATTTGTTTTACATATATACATCAAATATGATATGAAATAAGTCGTTTGAACCGCCTACCATATTTGATCTCACATCGTTGCATTCGACCATAGCCTTCAAATATCTCTTCTAAATCCCTTTGTCGTGTATTTTTGCTGAGTCGCCCGATGAAAAGCTGCCCTTCTGCTCGTCTCGACATGGTGGATGACAGACTTTCAGGAAGGAGCGCCAGGTAAAAAAAACACACACACACTTTTTAAGAATCGCTGTTTCGGATTCGTGTGTGAATTAAAAAAAAATAAATAAATAATAATATTTTAAAAATTCAAAAATTGATAATAATCATGTTTTAAAAATTAAATTAAAGTTCATTACTATATCCAAATACTAAGTTCGAAGCTATTTTTTAAAAGATTAAAAATATTTATTTCAATAGTCTAGATACGACTTCGCGGTTACAAATAATTGTTCGCTTTTTTTTTTTTTTTTTTTTTAACTTTACTATTCTTTTCGACACGTGACCAAAGCTATTATTTAACTCAAAGTCTCGTTAATATTACTATTAAGACGAATTCACGTATTTTTGTATACGTGTGTTTTTCTCTTGCTCCTATGAAATTTGAATTATTATTTTTTATGACTATTTATTGAAATTTTAAAAAATGCAAAAGCATAAAATGAAATGTTAAAATATTTTTAATAACTAACTTAAACGAATGAGGTATTTTTCGTATATTTCAATATTTATTCAAATTCAAAAGGCGTTATTGAAAATATCCCATATTTGTTTGTGTGCGTTTTTTTTTTTTTTTTTTTTTTTTTTTTTTAAGATGGTACTGGTGTGGTGTAGTATAATCAAGAGAAAGTAACTGTCAAGAACGGATTCTTGACAATCAACCCGACAAGTGATGGGGATGGGTGGGCCTGGGCCAGTTATCGGGTGAATTGAGGTAGCAGGTACGCCGCCTGGGTATGCTCCCAAGCTTTACCACCCGGCTTTCAGGTTGGGCAACTATTGTTTGTTGCTTGAGGCGCATCTACTGGGGATGCTCAGGCAATTTTTGCTAGGCCAGAGTGCCCCTCCTTTAGAGGTGCTGGCTTGACATTCCCACTTTCCGATCTTGTGTCATATCTTAGTAAGATAATCTTACTGAAGTGGGCAGAAAGTCTCAATATCTACTCTGTTTACTATAAATGCCTGCCAACATGACATTTATAGCCTCTTAATTTCCTTCAATTCTTGTATTAATTGGCGGTGGCCTTGAGGTAAAGATGCTAGCCTACGAGGTTAATAGTGTGCAGTCACTCACTCACACACACAAGCTCGTGCGCGTGCGCAAATAAACGAACGTTTATTCATTTTAGGCACCGCCCAAAATGGCCGAAAAATCAAGTTGTTGTTGTTTTTTAAAACGAAATTACATTTATTAAAATCCATTATTTCTGAGTAACTTTTTTTTTTCCAGAAAGATAAAACCCTGAATTTTATCATATAGAAAACAGAATAATGACTTTTTCTACTATTTTTAATTAAATTTTAAATGTTAAATTTTCCCAAAAAGTTAACAATTGACATTTTTTGTCTTGCACAAAAAACGTACATAAATATTTAAAAAAAAAAAAAAAAAGTTTTTGAAATAATTTATTTATTTGTTGTCTAACTAAGATTTGGGATGATTTTCTATGAGAATATGCAAAAATATTATAATATAAGTACCTGGATTTAAAATAATTCCACTTATTCATATAGGCAACCAGTTACTTCGCGTCGATCTAGAGTCTAGATCGACAATGTTTACGTTTGTATTTGATAAAAAGTAAACTATGGAAGACCAAACAGGCCAAAAAAAACTTATTTTTCAGTGACGAAAATTTCAATGTATTATTAACGCTGAGGCTGGCCAGTACCAGATGGGTGACCATTTGTATGAGTTTGGTTTTTAATGTGTATGTGTGTGGGGGCCAGGCTCCCCAAAATGGGGGGGGGGGCAATTTAAAGCAGAATAAAAAAAATTATCTCAGCGCGTTTGGTCCACCGTAGTCGAAAGGTGGCAAACGTTTTCAAACGGGATCAAAAAAATGATGCTATTTTTAACACAAAGGGCACAATATTTATCGAATTTTTTTTTTTTTTTTTTGTATCGATTCTTCAAAGCATGCCCTGTTTAATAATCGTCATGCATTATTCGGCTCGCTAAAAACAAATTGTTAATTTATCAAAGATTTTAAAATGACTTTTTTCGTATAAATATTAAAAAAAAATTTTTTTTGTCTTGCTTAACTTAAATTAATTATTTTACTTAACATATTCACCGAATTTCACACTTCAAAACTCAAAAGCGGTATAATTAAACACAATCGAAGTTCTGATATTCAGACGTCAAAATAAGGTATGCAAACAATTTTTTTTTTTTTTTAATCTATAATTCTGTCCCTTACAACAACACAATATGTTGTGTTCAGTTTCAGATGATTATTTTAAGCATATTTGGAACCCCCTCAAAACAAGGGGGGGTTGTAAGCAAAAAAATATATATATATAAATATCGTTTATGAAAAATAAGTACACTGTTATAAAGTTCATACTTCTCTTAATAATCGCTGAAAATTTCGTATTGATCGGATAATTACCTGATTTTTTGTAGATTTTTAAAAAGACGGTCCGTCAAAAAGTACTTACCTGACCCCCCTCCCCCAGTTTTGGCGGTGCCTAATTCATTTCAATTTCCCTGCGCATTTTGTAAAATAATGGGTCCTTCCAGCAACGACATAATTTCAAATACGTCCACACGCTTTTCTCACTACAAAAAGGCAAATGAACATATTTCTGGCGGACGTAGTTGAAGACAGTATTACGTGACACAAGCGACCAATGAGAAAATTTAGAAGATTGTCTTTTTAACGCTTTTCGAAAAACCAAAATATCAGCAGTAGCAATCTTGTTTTGGAGCCAGTCCAAAAAGTATTTAAACGCATCAAACATTCTTTCTTCCCTCCTTTCCTTCTTTTATGTTCTTCTCTTCTCTGTCTGATGTGACACGAGAACATGCCTCTTGTTTTCATCTAATTGTCGCTTTCAAAGCTGTTGAAGCCGTAATCACACACGCCACGCGAGCACCCATTCCGCACATTTTCTATAAGAATTAATAACAACGGACTACTTTCCTCATGGGACTTTTGAATAAGGCGAACCACCAGTTAAAACACAAACCTCGAAATAAGGACATTATTTTCACACAAGACTTTCCCCTTCTAACCTTATTAATTCAACAAAGGATTTTCATCTAACATTCTAATCATAATGATTTCTCAACGACTTTTACCGATCAAAGCTTTGCTTGTTCATCTTGAAAGAAAAAAGAACAGCACGTGGTCGAACAGAGGAAGCAAAGCGTGTGCCGTGGAAGATGGAGGTGTGAAGTCGAGGGCGAGAAAACGCTAGCTATGGCCGGTGTCAGGTGGCAGAGAGAGATACATTTAATAGCACATGTAATATGGCATAGATTGTAAAACACGTGCGTGCGAAAAGACTTTTGAAAGATAATGAAATGCATTATTGTTGGAAAAACCACGGTACTTGTACAGTTTAATCAAGACATTAAAAAATAAAAATATTGAAAAAAAAAAGTTATATTGTACGTATCCGTTATGGAATGAAGTCCACCCCCCCCCCCAAAAAAAAAAAAAATTTCCTTTAATTTGATCAGGTAGTTTGTTTTTTTTTGTTTTTTTTTACAGCAGAAAAACAATTTGTTATAATACTGATCAAAAGGTAGCCATGTTTGGATTTTTAAGAAGAAAAGCTATTACTTAAGATGGGAAGGGGGGCGCTTTAGACTGAATTATCTCCCCGTGGCATGTTCTAAAAATCCAAAAATGGCTACCTTCAGCGAGCTGTCATAAAACATGTTTTTCCGCTTTAAAAAAAATTACTTGATCAAATTAAGTGAAATGTTTTGTTTTTTTTGGAGAACTTCAGTCCAAAACAGATATGTACAATATAACTTTTTTCCAATATTTTCATTTCTTTTAATGTCTTGATTAAACTGTACAAGTAACAAAACCACAAATAATTTTTTTTCAATTGTAAAAAAAATGTTGAGTTGTATTTTTTATGTCCTTCCTTGTTTGTTTGTTTGTTTTTCACAAAAAAAATAAGTAACTGTTTATTCAACAGTCGAGTCCAACAAAAATGCGTTACTGGCAACTAGCCCTACAAAACACTCTTCACAGAAGAACACACTCGACACATTTATTTTTTCACAACTTCCACCGAAGTAAGCTTGTCAACAAATCAATTCGTCACCGATGTTTAGCAACGAGCAACTTAATGACTTCCAATTCCACTGGAATCGTTCAAATTTAAAGAAATTATATTCGATTCTACGAAACAAATTTGAACACTGTCACAAACAACAAGCTTCATGTTAACACAAAAAAAGAACAGATTTTATAAGCAACCGTCATGGATGGACATATTCCAAAATCCTCACTACTTCGAATTTTTAAATTATAACTGACACACATAAAGGAACCTTTCTTTTGTTTTGATAAACATTTTTGATTTTCTTCTGAAAACGAATCCAACAGGGGGATATTTGTAGCAGCCGACACTTGCTACAAACATAGGCAGGAGCTACTTCTCACGATTCGAGATTTGAAATCCATTTTCTCCCTGGCTTGTCCAATCACAAGCCAGCTTTCTATCATGTGACAGAGTATATAAAAGGCGAAATCTGAAACCATTAATTCTCTTTCAACCTGACCCTGCCTGGGAGCAAACTTCATCTGGGACGTCAGCCCCATGCAGAACGTGAGTACAACAAGCTAGCTATAGCTCTCTTCTAACTACCATTTCCCCGCGCTGTACCCACACAAACTTTATTTATCATTCTACAGAACTACTCTCATCGATACAACTCACACTCACCCACGACAACATACAAACACTCTGAAGACTTTGCCCTTTCTTTCTCCTGTAATCGGCTTCCTTTGCACCAGCGACTACTAGCTATAAACACATGTGGGCTGAGTTGTTCTCTCCTCAACAAGCCGGCAATATATTAAATCTATCTTTACACAAGAACACTTCCACCTATTAACCCTTTTCTCTCTCCTACTAACGCTACTAACGAAAATGACAAATAAAGTTTGCTTATTAATACAGAATTGCATTGTCTCATTTCTTTAATGTATACAATTTCTATAAAAAGTTTTTTAGCAGACATTAATAATAAATTTTACCAAACATTAAAATCTATTTTTACCGACTTATATATTTTTAAGGTTCTGAAACTTTTCATTTTTTTTTTTTTTTCAAAATTAGATTTTGGCAATTCTTTATCCAAATTAGATTTTGGCAATTCATGAAAACAAAATGATCATATGTAGTTTAACTGTTGAGAGTGCTTCATTCTGGAAAAAATTGTAAAGGAAAATGATTTACTTTATTTATAATGGTAGAGTAAGTCAACAACAATGCAGTGAAATATGCAAAAATATGCGCGCTTGTGTGTACAACAATGACCAGCACTTATAACATAAAGAATTACATAGCTTAATATTGGAAAAACGACTTATTTGCAGAAAATTTTAAACTGATATTTTATGTTATAAGTGGTGGCTATTGTTGTATGTACAAACACGCGTATATATTTTTTATGACATAAAACCTGCAGAAAAGTATCTTTTCAGTATTGTGAAAATTAGTTGCCGGCCCCAATTTTAAATGCGATATTCATTTTCAGCGCACCCAAAAACCCCTTGAAAGCAAGTATTTTTAAGGTAGGTTTTTTGTTGGTCTACCTATTATATGTTAAATTATTGTTGATCCCCCTACCCCCATCAACAAAAAGGTGGCCATAAAGTGAGTGATCATTTTACATTAAATTAATATAAAAAAGTGATCCTGCACTTTTCAAAATTACAATTTCTTCATATCTTGGAAGCTACTTGTTTCCTGGAATTATATTTTAAAACTTTATTTTCGTTCTCAGCACCCCCGAAGACCAATAATAGTGGTAATTTTAAAGAATTTTTTGAGGGCGGAAAGATGCTACAGCTTTACCCTTTTTTTTTTCTTTGTGTCGAAAAGAGAGTTTTGAACAAAATCCAACTTTATAAAAAAAAAGAAAAACAAAAAAAAAAAAACTTTAAAAAAGTTTTCAAGCGGTAAAAATATACAAGTCGGTAGAAAAATGTTAACGCGTTTGGTACAAATTATTTGTTGTATTTTTGTTTTTTCTTTCAATTTCTCAATTGTTAACTATACTGTACTATACCCATTATTGAAAATATGCCATATTTGAGCTAATAGAAATGGGAAATATTTTTTGAATGAATACAACTGCTAAAAATCTTAGTTGTGAATGCCTTTAATTAACATTTTTATTGTTTTACCATTTTTTTTTTTTTTTTCAAAATACTTTTCATGAATATACACCCATGAAAAATAGGTTAGTCCAAAAATTCCGTACACAAAGTTAAAACGCCAGAAGTGGACTTGGTTTAGCTAAAATATAGAACGGAACGGAAATCACTAAACATAAAACGAAATACGAAACCATATGGAAATAATTTATTTTAAAAAATTATTTTAGTTTCAACACTTCTTAAGAATATATTTTAAATGTTTAGAAAATTATTTATAGAAATATAAACTATGAAAGTTTTAATTACATTTTGAAATAAAATATTTCCATATGAATATATTTTAAATATTAAAAAAATATGCTTATAGAAATGTAAGAAAACTGTTTTACTCTATGCACGGATGAATGGTGGCTTTGTACAAGGTGAAATGATAAAATGTCGCCCTAAAAAAAACAATGTTACAGCTTTATTTTAAAACTTTTAATGAAAAAAATCAATTCAGGTAACATGATAATGTAGTAGAGCTGACATCTATTCATTGTAGCCATCTTCAGCCTCAATCACCAGCTCAATACAGGTTCACAACTGGGAGCATGCCTTTTACACAAGTGCCGATGGGAGCTCAGTAAATTCTTGGCAGATGGCGGCGATTAGGTTGGCTTTGGTGTTGTAGGAGGTCATGTTGGTGATGTTCTCGACGTATGACCAAACAAAGTAGTCCAGCAGGTTCATATCAGAGAAGGAGGGGGCCAGTGAGAGAAGGGTACAAAGTCGTAGCACTCCTTCTGAAGCCAAGCCTGGGCCTCTTTGGACTTGTGGGCTGGCACTGAGTACTGCTGCCATACCCAGGGTCTGCCAGCAGCCACCTGATTAAACCAAGGGATCACCACACTCTTCAGCACATCCAGGTACACTTTGGTGTTGACTTTCAAGCCGACTTCGAAGATGTGAAGTAGCATGATGTGGCCCTTACTTGAAACCATGCCAAAGACCATAACCGTGACCAGAAACTTTGTTTTCGTCATCCTAGGCACTCCCTATTATTCATGGCAATTCAGCGACGCATTTTGAGGGTGCTGGCAATGGTGCTGTACTTTAGCTTGGATTAGTAAAGAATTATATAGCAATGCATCTCCGATTTCACTTGTTGAAAATTGTGTCACTTTCAGACGTGATAGAAGGCTCCTATTGCTCTTGGGATTTGTACAGAACTGACCAACTAGTAGATCGTCTGCAACAAAAAAACGAAAACCGGTTTTCATCAAACAAAAACGGAATCATGTTGTCTTTTGTAGGGCGACAATTTTATCGTTTCATCCTGTAGAGATACAGGATGCTGTCAGGGGTGAGTAGTTTTCTCACACAGTAGAGGAAGCCCACCTCCTTTGCAGCTGCCTTGTCAATGTCTCCAATGTATTTGTTCTAGTTCATGTTACCTGTGAATATTAAGCTACAAGGTTTGAATGATGAGCTCTCAGATAGATTGTTATTAGTTAATCACATTATTTGGATTATTCAGACTTCTGTTCTCACAACATTTCAGTCAATATAACCCCATCTCCTTCAGATGTATCTTGCCAAACTCAGGAATCTGCACGGCATTTTGAATGGTCTTTAATCCACAGAGGTAGTGAGTGTGCGAGCCTTTTCTAGTCTTGCACAAAAACATGCGTTCACATCTCAAGCCATTTTTCTTGTCATACACATACGCGCACACAAACATACGCGTGCACATACACACACATAGATATATTCATGTTTGCGTACATACTCACATTCACGTGCATACACACACACACGCTAATGTACACACATATACGCAGACATATGCGCACACATACGCACACATGGGCAACGTCACTTCCCCTTTAAAGGAAACCCACACATGCACAAAAGACCACCGGAAACAACTATAAAAGCAAGAGACATAAGCTGTTTCTCTCTTTTCGACTTAGCTCCCGAGCTGAGCGGTCGATGGACCATTCGCCCCTTTCGGGGCACGCCCGTGCGCCTCATGTCACCTACTACTATGTGTGGGAGCAAGAGCCAACAGACAGTATGTACACCTTACACGCTTTCTATCTCCATGAACTGGATTGACTTTCTCTCTCTCTCTCTCTCTCTCTTTCTCTACAACAATAGACTTTCCCTCTCACCAGCTAACAGCGACATTTGCACGCCAAACTGGATTGACTTTCTCCCTCTCTCTCTCTATACAACAATAGACTTTCCTTCTCACCAGTAAACAGCGAGAGACACACGCCAAACTAAACACGTGCTGTACCCTTTTCTTTCATTTGTTTCTTCACGAAATAAATTCTAGTTTGTTTAATTCAATTTAACATGTTCGTTTCTTCCTCAAAACAATTCATTTTTCCTATTTCCTAACGACTGGGGGATATATATAATACAACAGTAGCATGCTCTCATTCTGTCAGTCATGACTTGGTAGAAGTCCTAAGTAATCCGCAATTGTATTTTGAGTGTCAAATATTGAAGATTAAATAAAGGATTCGTTCAACAGAAAGATTCCTGAGGTCGACGGATACACCTGGAAAAGGTCGGTGTTTACATCAACCAAAACGTTGCGAAAATAACACTTAAAATGAGAACAGTAGTCAAAGAACACAAATAATCAATTTGCATCTCAAAAATTCAGAAAAATGTTATTAGTTAACTTTTTTAGTTCAAAAAGAAATAAGAAAGTAAACGTCTCAAGCTGGAAAGTGAAAATGGAAAGAAAACCACTGTTTACAAAGAGAGAAACATAAATTCGTACAGAAAGCAGAAAAAAAGTAATATGTCTCATTATGGAAGGTGACGGGTGTCTGACTTGCTATTTGCTTTCTCAATTCTCCTAAATACTTGACATGGATTCATTTGGCAGGCTTTTACTTGCAAACTTTGTGTTACAAGACAAATATATATGTACAGTGCAACCCGGATATAAGAGACTTCTTCTTTTGTGGGGGGCCTTACTGCTCTCTTATATCCGGGTTATACTGTACATTAACACAGGCTCTAATTTGGGACCAGAGAAAATTTCTCTGATATCCGTTTTTCCTATATCCTGGTCTCTTATATCTGGGTTATACTGTACAAGTAAATACATATTGCTCTTTATTATACAGTTGCAGATTGTAGAAGATCTTATATTGTTGATGACGTCACGATTGAAATAAGGCACAGTCGCACTTGGCTAGTAATGTTTTGTTGAATATCTATGAAAACGAGTAATAAATAATTGGAACACATTTGGTAAACAACAAAAATGTTGTTTATTTAAAAGGAGATGAGTGTAAAAATATCCATTAAAGGCATCCATAAATAAGATTTATTTTTTATTCGAAAAAAAACTGAAAAAACAAATTGAGCCCTAAAATTCATTAAAAAAAATGAGTCAAACAAACCCAAAACAAACTATGTCTAAATGCCATACCTTATTTGCTACCTGAATAAGTAGATATGATGCTGATTGTATCTTAAGGTTGTGCATTTATCTACATGGAACCTGTTGCCATAGCAACTTCTCCATCAAAAGTGCAACAACAGCGTTTATGAAATAGAATATGCAACTGGCATTATGCCAATTTACAGCTAAATGTAACCAAAGCTGATTAGACGCATGTATATACACAACAGTAACAACAATAATAATACCAACAACAACAACAACAACAACAACAATAATAATAATAACAACAACAATAATAATAACAGAAGCGGAGCAAATACACAGAACTGGCCAGAGAGCTCAAAGGGATATGGAAGATAAAGAAAGTCAAGATAAGACCTAATAACTAATGAGAGAAGCACTAGGAACAATACCAAAAAACTTTGAAAGAAAAAGATATGAGAGAGATTTGAATTAGAGGGATGGCTGATAAGATACAATGGATAACAATGATGAAAACGGCTGAAATATTAAAGAAAATCCTTGAATGCAGAGACTAACACACATGAGTTACAGACACTAGCCGGACATATAGAAACTACTACAGAAGTTAAACACAAAGAAACATCACATGGAATCCTGAAAACTGAAACTGCATAATTGTAAGTTAACCCCTCTACGCTCCTGCCTCCGCTTCCTCCTTTGTGTGTGTGTGTGTGTGTTACTGTAAACTGGTGCCACACAAAATAAATGAGGAGATTCAAGGAGGATGGAAAGACTGAGGAGAGAAAGCACTAATCGAACCTCCACTGGATAGGGGCGAAGAGGACTGGGACCTTGGAAAGGCTTATTGCCATCCAAATTCCAGTGAATACCAATGGTCGCTACCAATGAGAAATCAATGGTAAACGACTATTGCGATAATACAAACTAATTTGCAAAGGTTATGGAAAGAGATGGTAAGTACTGGAAATCTGGGGAGGCTTGTTGTCATTCATACTTCAGAGAATACTACAGCTTGTTCTCAAAGAGAAATCTTTGATGTTAACCTGTGTGAAAACTCCTAGCGAGTTGTTAATAATAATGATAATAATAATAATAATAGATATCATAATAATAGATATCACTAGACCACCCGTGACTCGTTGGGTCAGTATACGTTACGGCTAGCTATGGACTAGTGAGTATATAGAAGTAATCTATAAAAGTGCAAGTGAGTATACAGAATTAATGTATAAGCGTGCAAAAATTGAATGCATGTGCACAAAAACAAACGTGGTGACCAGTGAAAACCACATGCAATTTCACATGCACAAAAAAATTGAATACACACATGCATGAAAACAAACATGACGGCCAGTGAAAACAATACGGAATACATTGGATAATAAAGGTCTTAATATCATTGCTCTTAGATTAAATGGAAAATCCTTTATATAAGAGGGGTGTAATCCGTTGAAAAAAATTGAAAAAAAAAACGAAAAGAAAAAAAATACAAGGAGGCGGTGTCCATTGTACCGGTCCACTCTAGTTTGTGTGTGTGTGTGTGTGTGTGTGTGTGTGTGTGTGTGTGTGTGTGTGTGTGTTAACAGCCTTAAAAATGTCAAGAAATAATAATTAACTAATATTTAACTGTGAGACCTTTTCAAAGCAAATCTTAAAAAAAAAAAAAATGAAATTCCCCCCTCACAGCACACGTTTTAAGTGTTTCTATGTATTTTAAAAATGTTTACAACTTATGACACTACCACCACCCCATTTCCCCGTTCTGCCCCCACCTCTGCCAGCAAACTTGAAAAAAAATGCTTACGATTACATGTCTTGCTACGTCGCCAAGAAGTGGGGTCTCATTTTACATTAAATTTATATAGGAAAGTGATCCGCCATGCCAAAATGTTAAATTTTAATTATTTAAAAAAAAATTCCTTCTTTTATATTATCTTTAAAGGTCATTGTATTAGCAAAAAAAAAAAGTAGATTTTGACTTCTTTTTAGGAGGTAAACTATGCTGGGTTAGGTCGTAAAAAAATCTAAATATTTTTTTAATATATTGATATTATTTTTTTTTAATATGTAAATAGATCAAGTATTTTTTTTTACATGAGAAAAACATGTTTGCTTTGTTTTTTTTGTTTGAAAAAAATTCCAACTTTCAATGAAAAATACAAATAAAATAATCGTAAATAAATAATTTTATACACAAAAAACATATTTAAAAAAAAATCAATCTCTAGTTTTTATTCACACACATCTTGAGTAAAGATAATATTTTCAAAAAATACGTAGGTGCACCTGAACAATCGGCACCCCCCCTTACAATTTTTTCCTTTTTGTCTTTTTTCAAGTATTTCAGCAGATTATTAGGCACTAAGCTACCAGATTATAAAAAAATCGAAAAAAAATAATCAATATTTAAAATTTAAAAATTTGAAAGGGGGTTAAGTTTCACATACAGCGTTCTAGTAAATTGATCTCCCATTTTTAGAACCGATTTACAGTCCTGATTTGACATTGGCTTCTTCAGACCCGTCCCCCGCCATTATTATTATTACTTTGTTTTCTTTTTTTGCGACTTTTCACTTTGAGAAAAGTTTGGTCTGACCCCCCCCCCCCCGGCATTATTTTGTATTTATTTATTTACGACTTTTTAAAAGGTGTTTTAACTTTTAACAACCCGCGCTATTTTTTAAATAGTATTTTCAAGTTTAATTTGAAGAGTGATTCCTCTAAGAAGCAATATAGACAACAAAATCATGATGGAATGAGCTAAGCCTGTTTGAATTAACAGAACAAAAACTTGCAGGACAAGTCAGGTGACAAGAACAGATGAATGATTATCTGCTGTTTAAATTGAAGAACTAAAAAGAGAAATTGAGAAAGAAGGCTTATATGAGATTATGGACATCAATAAATTTGATGGGGGTTGACGAAATGTTGAGGGAAGAAGAAACAACTAAATCTACAAACGAAAATATTGTAATTTATGACAATAAGACTCTTTCCACAGAAACAATCGTTAAACAAACGATTGGCTTTGACTAAGGCTCTTAATTGATCGTTGTCAGCATCCGATGGCCAACCACTATGCTCATCATGTTCAAGACTGTCATTGTTGCCACAAAATTTCTTAAACCACCATTGTACTGTGCATTCAGTAGCAGTTCCTGGGCCAAACGCTTTGTTGATATTGCTAGCTGTTTCAGCAGCTTTTCAGCCTAGCTTGAATTGAAATAAGAAAATTGTATGAATTTGCTTTTGTTCCATCTTGTTTTTAACATTCTAAAAAGAACACATAATTGTTTTAGAACGATTGTAATTTAAACGATTAGATAGAGCAAAAACACTCTTTAAAATGATATATAAAGTAAATGTATTATAACGAAAACTTCTTTGAAAATACATCATTTGAAATCCAAATTAAAAATTCCACAAGAACTTTCTTTTCAACTTAATATATGACCGTTCCTGCACTACGAAACAGGTGCTGTCAAGAATTGAACATTTTAACATGTTAAAAAAAATAAACTGTAAGATGAACAGCATCTTGGAATTTGGAATACAGACTTTTTGTCATCAATAAAATTCTAAGGTCATGTCATTATTCTTCTGACTTCTTTGTTGTCATATTATTGACTAACAAAGTTGTATAAATTTCAATATGATACGAATTTAATCAAATGTTACCAGTTTTCATTTCACAACTTCCGCAACAGCTGTTTGACATACGATTTTAAATTTATATGAAGCCGCAACTCCATTATGGCATTTGCTTAAAAAATAAATTATCTATTCTATTAGTTTTTGTAATCCCTTTTTTGAGGGTGTGTGATTGGCTGAATGGACACTATGAAAGACTATTGAATCAGTGATGCCAAGTTCAAATTCATCACCATATTCGTTTTTTTTGTTTTTTCTCATCAGTCGGAAGTTTTAGACAGGCATACATACAAACATACATACATACAAACATACATACATTTAAACAGACAGGTGAGATTTATATTATAGATGGTTTATCTATCTATCTATCTATCTATATATATATATATATATATATATATATATATATATATGTGTGTGTGTGTGTGTGTGTTGTGTTTAATAGTGGATTTTATCCTGCGTAAGTCTTCTTTTTTTTTTTTTTAATTCTCGACGCCGCTGTTGTGTTTTAATAGTGGATTTTATCCCGCGTAAGTCTTTTTTCGAATTCCTGTCACTACTGTTGTGCCTGCACAAATAATTAACAAGAACACGAAAGTAAAAGTATACAATAATATATTAGGAAGAAAAGTTATATACATATTTACATGTCTTCAGATATACTTCAGTTTGAGATATTCCGGTAGGTGGCGTGTTGCATGTCTTACTGGAGGCAGCATAAGCGTCTTGCCTATTTGACGGTCGTTGCCGGACTCTCCCGGTATTGGTGATTGATACCTTCACCCATTTATGTTAATTAGTAGGCGTCTTCACAACAATATATATATATATATATATATATATATATATATATATGGTTTATTTATCCCCTCTCACTCCCATGTTTTCCTTGTCTTTTTGTGAACTGAACGTGCCACCTCAATTGTTCTACATCTACTAACACAAAAACCCAAGAACTCTAATCGATTCTTTTAACATAACCATACACATCTCTTTATACTGTCCAGATGAAATCTTCCTTTAAAGTCAACATATCTTAGCCTATCTTTAAAACTCACATTAGATATCTTATCATTCTCATATCATTTTTCTCCATGCAACGTATGTCCTCAAACCTGACTAACCAGGTTTCACTTCCATACATCATCACACTGTGAAGACATGCTTGATAGATTCATTTCTTGGCCGACAGTATCTTGAGTTATTATAAAAGTAATTTAGCTTTATAGAAGACAGAATAATGCAGAGATGTAACAGATAGACTCACACTGAAGCAACTTAACGTATAATATTGGAACCGGCCATGTAGTTTAATTTTATTGAACCAATACATGTGGTGTGTGTGCATGTACAATCATATATATATATATATATATATATACATACGGAACCCAACAAACTTTTTTGACATGCTCAATTATCTATTTCTCTTTTTTCTTCTCCCTTCCCCTTCTTGCCTTATCTTTTCTTTATCATTTACAAATTTTTTATTTAATTTATATTTTTTATTGCTCCCTCCCTCCATTTCTTTCCCCCTTTTCTCTTCTCCCTTTTCTCTCTCTTCCTTTCATTCTCTTGGTTTTTGATATCCATATGCAATCACAAAAAAAAACATATCTTTCCTTTTTATTTTCATTTTAACTTGAATCGTCTGATGATATGGACGGATAATTTTTTATCCTGTCAAGTGAAACAATTTTTAATGAATCTGACGTTACACTTGACGTTGTAAAAAGTAAAAAACATATTTGACTCTACTAACATATTAAGCACTTTTTATCCTTGTTTTTTACCACATATACCTCTCAATATATGCATACATACATGCATACATACATAACACCCGAAAGTATCCTGTACCTCTATAAGGCAACCATTCGCCCATGTATGGAGTATTGCTGTCATATTTGGGCTGGTGCATCGGCTACTAGTCTCTCGCTCCTTGACAAGGTTCAAAAGAGAGTCGCAAATCTGATAGGCCCTGAACTGGCATCTAAGCTTCAGCCTCTGTCCCATCGACGAAACGTTGCATCCCTCTGTCTGTTCTACAAGTATTATAATGGTGAATGCTCTGACGAACTGCAAGCACTTGTGCCCCCACGAAATGAACACTCTCGACAGACCCGACAGGCCGCAAAATCCCACCCCCACACTGTGGAAATCCCTAGATGTAAAAGATCTTTCTACTCCAGTAGTTTCTTCCCCAGAACTGCTAGACTTTGGAATTCCATTCCAGGTCCCTGCTTCCCCAACTGTACTGATGTGCAGAAATTCAAGTGCAACGTGAACTAACATCTTGCTGCCCAAATCCCTACATAGTACCCCAGTAGTTGTTGCCCCTGTTAGTAGCCCCCTACACCAAAGTGGCAATGTGCCTTGTATGGGGTGAAAATGTAATTAAAAAAAAACAAAAAAAAACATAGTCGAAATGCTAAAATTATCGCACTAGAAAAGACGACATGATTTTGTTTCCATTTGATAAAAACTGGTTTTCTATTTTTGGTGGAGACAATCTATTAGTTGGCGAGTTGTGTACTAATCCCAAGAGTGATAGGAGCCTTCTATCATGTTTGGAAGTGACACGAGCGTGATTGGAGTGTACCGCTGTACAGCTCATGTTGTCTACCGATCCAAGTTATGACAACAGCACCATATACCAGCACCAACAATACCTTCAAAATGCAAATCAGAACAGTTCAACGCTTGAGGGCAAAGCTCAACAAAGTGTTTGGCCACAATTATGGTCTCTGGTGTGAGGGCCACATCATGCCACCTCACATCTTCGAAGTTGTCTTGAAAGTCCACATCAAATGTACCTGGATGTACTGAAAAGTGTGGTGATCCCCTGGTGCAATTAGGTGGCTGGCAGACCCTGGGTGTGGCAGTAGGACTCGGCGCCAGCTCACAAGTCCAAAAAGGCTTGGCTTCAGAAGGAGTGTTACGACTTTGCACCGTTCTCTCAGTAGTTCCACTACTCTCTCGACCTGAACCCATTGGACTACTTTGTTTGGTCATATGTTGAGAACATCACTAATATGACCTCCCACAACACCAAAGCCAGCCTGATCGCCGCCATCCACTGCATATTTGCCAAGCTCTCACCGGCTCTTGTGGAAAAGGTTCTGGACTCGTATTGATGTGGTGATTGAGGCTGAAGGCGGCTACATTGAATAGATGTCAGTTCTACTACATAAGTTACCTTCAATAAAAGTTTTAAACTAAAACTGTATTGTTGTTTTCTTTAGGGCGAGAAATTTATCATTCCACCCTGTATTTGATATAACCTTTTACATGTAATATGTTCTTATGTTCTTGTATCGAATTCAACTTCAATCGTCACCAACGCTCGCAATAGTAACACAATAACCTCGTGACTGTAAACGACACTGTCCCTTCCCCTCACTCAAGCTTTTTATGCAGTTTTTCACCTTGTCTCAATTGCATGTGTGCCCTCTGTTTTCTCGTGATCTCGTGATCTCGTGAGACCACAGTTTATAAAACACCAGGGGCCATCTTTTTTTCTCTTTTCCCACCTAACACTTCCGTGCAGCAAGTCCACCCCTCCTCCATCACGCCACCACTCACACGCACATCTACACAATGCACACATACGCTGGCGCTTGCTATTCTGGTGAGTATTACACTCCACCCTGATCTGATGATCACACAGAGTACACTGCAGGGTTAGTCTCCTAGTCCGCTTAGTTCTGCGAAGGGGCACATTCATAGGTTCTGGTTCTGGCTCTGGTTCAGATTCAGGTTCTGATTCAGATTCAGATTCTGGTTCTGGGTCTGGTTCTGATTCTGTTTCTGCCGCGTCAGATGAACTCTAATCCTCACTCTCTGGTCTGTTGATTTCGTTCATCAGTAACTCATCACTTGAGGATTCGTTGCTCTCTTCTGTAGTTGTATGATACACCTCAGAAGCTGGGCGAAGATCGCACACATGGCGCGGGGTTCCGTCAACTAGGACCAACTATTGGTTGATCACCCCAGAGATTCGTCCTCGCTTGAATTTGGTGGTGCACCAGTTTCCAGGTGGTCTCACCCAAACTGGATCCCCTACCTCATATTTGGCATGTCTTTTCTGGTTGACTGGCTGTGCAGCATCAATTCCCTTTAGTCTAACACGATATGTATATATGGCATTGGCCGGCGCTGTTGTAGATAATTTCCCATCCTTTGGCGTGATGTTATACCAATACGTGGCCTCCGTAATGGTACATTGCTTTCTGGCAGCAATTCTCTTAATGCTACGATGGCTCGTCTCAGCAATGCCATTCCCTGATGGCATATGAGCGCATCACAGCCATAGTCGGATGCCCCATTCATCTAACAGTTGCCGAACTTGTTTGCTGCAAAAAGCTGCATCGTTATCCGTCAAGATCTCTTCTGGTGCACCCTGCTCAAAAAAGATGGATGACAAGATGCGAACAACACTTGTCGAGTCCTGTCTAATCATGTGTCGCCATACCGCAAAATGTGTGGATCCACAACCGATAAGAGTTAGAAAGGGTTTACCACTGTAATGGGTAATGTCCATTGCCACCCGCTGCCACACCTTCTTGATGTCCAATTGTCCTTTTCACCATTGCTCTGGTGCAGGATCAATAGACTGACACGCCTCACAGTGCCTGACAATCTGCCTGACATCTGCCTTTGTCACTGCTGGGTTCACACGCCTCGCAAAATACACTGTTCTCTTGACACCTGGATGTCCGCACTGTGCATGAATCTTCTGTATTTGACATGGGCTAATTGCACAAATTGCAACTGCGCGAGATCGAGCAGTGTGCTCCATACCCATCTTCACGGTTCCATACCATCTGTGAGGTACATGGGTTAGTTGGTCGGCATGATTACAAGGTGATGTTACCAGCATTACCCCCACTGATAGTCCATACTTAGAGACCAGACTCTTCACCATATCTAGCCTTCGCCTGATCAACATCTCGCTGGCTACCTTAGTGCAGATTCTTGTCCATCCTGAAAGCATGTCAGACACCCAGTGGTAGACGCAGAGAGAATCTGTGTACAGGTGCAGTTTCTTCGATTGACATTGCAGTGCGAGATTTATTCCCTTTACAACAGCGTCCAGCTCTGCTAAGTTGATGCGCTGAGCATCACTCACGGGTCGCAGCCAACATGCATCTTCAAACACATTCCCTCCTTGCTCTAATGCGACTCCCAATGCCAATGAACTAGCGTCGACCCACACATTTACGTGGTCTGCATCAACACACCATTTTTCACGGGCAGGGTTCTCCTTGTTGACTCTCTCCAGGGTCTCAGTTACCATCAGAGTTAGAAGAGCATCGTCAAGCACATCGTCCCAACCTATGGTTACCAAATTTGCTCTGTGTTTGATGACACCCACTGCTAGACGGAGCCAGCCACAGGCTGGTAAGTGTCCAACAAGTTTCCCACATCAGGAAAAAACGGTACACCTCGTAACAACATCAGAGATACCTCGAATCCCACTGCCACGCCTCCATCGTAGGGTGTCGTCTTCCTCATAGACGTCTAATCCCAATACGCACGCTCCATCCCTCAGACATTCAGGATTCTTGTGCTGCCGACCAAACTGAGCCAATTTTTCCCTGACACATGATGCAGATTTTATGTCCCCATTGATGTACACATCGTCAATGTGGCTGATGTTGCGTCCTCAATGGTCTTTTCTTGAGACAACACCGCATTCACAATGGTCTTCATGATCTGTGGTGCCACATTCAGACCAAAGCCGAGTCGTATTAGACTGTACCTCTGACCCCGAAACCACACTGTCTGGAATGGCCACAACATCTCATCTACTCGTACCTGCAAATAGGCCTTCTGCAGGTCTAATATTGACACATTGGAGCCCTTCTGCCGCCATTCCCTCAGTTTGCTGGCGCACATGTCAGCATCGGCAGTATAAGCCTAAATGTACTGGTTGAGCTCACGATAATCCAGCACTGGTCTTACTTTTGACTTGTTATGCTGGATAACCGCCATTAAAGGTATCAGACCCTTTGGCGGACCAAGCTTCTCAGAGTAGCGGATCAGCCATCCATCTCAGATCCACGCCTCAAGTTCGTGCTTGTACTCATCACAAGCCTCGTCAGGTATAGGGTATTCTGCAACGCGATTCTTTAATTCGGTTGATCCCCTTCTCTCTGTCCACTTCTATGACGCAGTCCAGGCCTGCTGGCTATAGTCATAGCCCACTTTAAAGTCAAAGCGATCAATGTGGATTGCAGCACACACCGGGTATTTTAAAAAGCGCACGCCCCTGTCTCTTTTGATGATCACTCCCCCCAGTGCCTTGATAGCATCGTATCCCAACAGTACGTCGAACCCTAGCAAATCCCCTCATATCACCAACACATTAATTTCTGCGGCCACACCAGAGTCTGTGTGGACCTTCACGGTTCTGGCTCCACAGCATGCTTGTGTCTCGCCACCTATTGTGGTGACTTTAATGTTCCTTTTAGTTCAGGTCTGACACAATCTGGCACTGATGATGGTATGTCAGCAGCTGGAGTCGAGAAGAGCTGAGCAGGGCACTTGGTACAGGGTACACAGTTATCGTAGGTTGTGCGTCACTTAGATCTTGTCTGGGGAGCAGGGTGGCGTGGATAGCCTGCCCCCCTGAAGCATTTCTCGCACAGTTTTGGGCTAGGTGCCCTGTGCCACCACATTGGAAACAGCACAGTCGCCCCCGCCCTTTGTTAGTGCAGCTTTTCACAAAATGACCTCGCCGACCACAGCGGTAACATCTTCTATTAGTCGCAGGGCTCAGACTGGAATCTCCCCGGCCTCATTCTGGGCTGCCTTTGTCGCCATCACAACTGGTTCCCCCAGGTCCTCCTCATCTCTGTTGATAGCCTGGGCGCATTCCATCAAGTGCTCTATAGGCGTTGCGGACACACTGGTAGAGGCTCTCAACAATTGCTTAACATGGGTGGGAAGACCGGCCACAAATGCATATGCCAATATCCTCTCCGACACTCCATTGCCAACCACACAGCAAGTTTCTTCAATTCCACAAAGAACACATCCACGGTTTCTCCCGGCATGAGCTTCCTGGAGGCGAATCTTTCATAAGCCATGCAAGGATCCATTGCAAATGCCTTGTACAGTGCATTTTTTATAACGGTCACTAAGTTGCTGATACACGCTCAGAGCACCCCCAGCCAATCTCAGGGGAATCACAGTGTGCACTCTCTTTACCTCACAGAGATTGCAGATCAACTCGACCCTCTCAACCCAGTCAACGACAGATGTGGACCCATAAAATTCTGGAATCAGTTTCAGATCAAACTTTGAGTCAGTCATTTTTCACAGCAATAGCCGGAAATAGCTTATATCGAATTCAACTTCAATCGTCACCAACACTCGCAATAGTAACACAATAACCTCGTGACTGTAAACAACACTGTTCCTTCCTCTCACTCAAGCTTGCTTTTTATGCAGTTTTTCATCCTGTCTCATTTGCATGTGTGCCCTCCAGGCGCCATCTTTTTTTCTCTTTTCCCACCGAACACTTTCCTGTGGCAAGTCCACCCCTCCTCCATCACGCCACCACTCGCATGCACATCTACACAATGCACAAATATGCGGATGCTTGCTACTCTGGTGAGTATTACAGTTCTTACTTGCATCAGGTGATCAGGTGGCATATCCGATGACATATATTTCGGGAAGTCATTCCTTCATCAGGTGTGTCTTTGACTTAAAACGTGTGTGGTGGATTTGCTGTAGATCAAGCTATTCTGCTGAATTTGTTATGTCAAACTCTAATTTGATCAACGTATTGATACACAGGTGATTAGCACATCACGAACATGTGCACTGGAAGCTTGCTGATTTCTGCCCACAGCTGGAGGTATGCGAAATACAACAGCTTAAGTCTCCAATGTTGAGTGACTGGCATTCTCTCTCTCTCTCTCTCTCTCTCTCTCTCTCTCTCTCTCTCTCTCTCTCTCTCTCTCTCTCCTCTGATCATTATCCTGGAAATAAAGACAAACCTAAAACTATATTGCATTTTTACCAAAAAGCCGACTGACCTATCAATTCTTTTTATTTTTCTTTGTTCCCGCTTACAAAGATGATTCTTATTTTCTCAGAGATCTCTGTTCCTTTTAACAGAATTGACAAACACAATTCCAGAGAAGAGTCCAACAAAATCTTTATCCACTCTTAACTCTCACAATCACATGAATCCACCCTGTGCTCCAATGTATGGCACAATATACAGCACAGTCATGTTGACACACCAGTTCTCGCCAGATCACCGAAGTTAAGTAACGTTGAGCTGGCCAGAACCAGATGGATAACCATTTGGGAAGGCAAGGTGCTGTATATACCTGCAGGTAAAATACCAGGTTGAGAAACTGGAGCGGTTCATCCTTCTCTCAAGAGTAGATGAGACTCTCTTAAGCTGTGGCATCATGATAAAAAATACCCTTGATAGCCTTGGCAAAGTATTAAGTATTCATCTACCAAACACATTTGAATTACACTACAAATAAGTGTAGTGAGTTCAATCTCGGCTACAGCCAGGCTGGATGGATGGATGGATGGCTCCAATGGCATCACCAAGGTAAAAAAATCTTTTTGATAACCTCAATAACCTCACCCCCAGATATACTTTCTCCAAGTCTGAGTTCTCATCTATCGCTACTATTTTGAACACAAACTGGTGATCCACTACACTTGTGTATTCAATTCTTACACATACCACAAAAAAATGAATTGTACCTGCTTTCCTTTCCACAAACAAGGAGAACTTGTAATGAGACTGAGAAGCGATTTCAATGAACACTAAAGCACAAATGGCTCAAATTAGTTACCCTCTTTCTTTTCTCTGGTTCATTTCGATACACTGCTCTCTTCATCACTTCCTATTGCTAGCAATTTTTAACATGAAGGTGTTACTTCAAAGTATTTTCAACCAATAGAAATCTTTCCAAACCCCAAAAAGTAACACATACAAGTAGTAAAACAGTGCAAACTTTAAAATTCTTATAAGAACGGATCAATAAAATCGGTTTTCTCTGGACTTCACCAGTCGCACTTAAAAAACACCAGAATGCAAAAAGCAATAACTTTCTACCGAATTCATGTTAAATGTCAGTGAGGTTTTTGGCTAAACCTAAAGATGTTCCAAAATGGCCTCTACCAAAGCCTAGGACCATGCCACAGACTAACTTCTTTATTGGGGCTTTCCAATGCTACAACCACTAATTATTACTTTGAAATTTGTAACATCACTTTCAAACTTTTCATAGTATTTTTCCAAGTTTTTAACTTAACAAGTAGGTATTTTATAGTTTTATAGGCAAGACTTAAATCATTAGCATTTCTGTAACAACACGGACGGCTATATGCAAATACCGGGCCATGAGCACAATGACATTATGGTAAGGAAAAAGAAGACTATAAAAAGGAGAGAGCACGCTCGAGAAGATGATCACGTGAGATGTGGATGACGTTTGAGAGCACGTTCGAGAAAATGATCACGTGAGACATGTCGCAGCTGTAACAAGAGGTCACATGTAGCAAGAAAATGAGCAAATAAATGTTGTTGGACAAATATAAACAAGTTTAACTTCTCTTCTCTCACATGACCGTTTTCTTGAACACGCTCTCGAACATCATCCGTGTCTTTAATGTGATCATCTTCTTAAACGTGATCTCTCCTTTTTATAGTCTTTTTTTTTTCTTACCATGATGTCATTTCACTCATGGCTCGGTATTTGCATATAGCTGTCCGCGCTATGTTACATTTCTTCCCAACAACCTGTACAACAACTCCCTGGGTAACACTTCAAAGACACAGTAGAGAAGTTTGCACCACAGATAAAAGTACTAAGTAATAATCAGTTCCAAGTAATAATCTTCTCAGGGTTGAATGTCCAATCCTCAGTATGGGCAATACTAAGAATACAATTACAAATTAATTAAGACTTTTATCTGGTCATGGCTGATGAAATGAGAACAAGCTTCCCTGTGGATTAAATAAAGCAACAAGGAATATAATACTGTTAAGAAAGTATATTGTTGCTTTTTGAATTGTAAGCTATTTTTGGTTTCAGAAAAAATAAGTGAAGCATGCATGGTCCCCCATAAGTGCACAGTGAACGAGGCATAAGAAAAATGACTAAGTTCAGCATTTGCCCCCCCTCCGCCTCATTTAGCCCCAAAAGTCCCCACGAGACGTCAAATCCTGGTGAAAATGAACAAATGCTGCAGTTTTAGGCCTTAACATATGTAAATTTGAGTTCTGCACCATGCAAAAAAAGAAATGACTAAATCCATCATCCCCCCCACCAATTTAGTCCCAAAAGTTCCCAAGGCCTTAACATTTTAAATTTGAGTTCAGCACCATGCAAAACTACTAAATAGACATGCACAGAAAATTTTGGACAAATACGGTAAAATAGTCCCAAAAATGGAGTGTTTCAATTAACCCTAAAAGAGCCCCTGTCCACATCCAAGAGTTATCGTGAAGTATAGGCAAACAAAATTATATAGAAATCAGTTAATTTCAGAAAGTTTTATAAAAATCCAAGGCATCAATTTTTTTTTAATAAGCACAAAAGTGTCAATTTTAGCCATTTTAACCCGAAAGGCACTCCTAGGGGGACAACCGGAATTTTCCTGGAAAATCTGTTCTGTTACTTTTTACTCATATCATGTTTTATGTTTGTGCAAAATTTCAAGAAATTCCAAGGTGTAGTTATTGAGAAAAGTGCGGACAGACAAATGGATTAACGGACAAACAGACAAGGGTGAATTTACAGGTCTACCCTCCTTTTATTGGGGGATCAAAAGAAATCTTGCTCCAAACAAAATGGCAGTCATCAATTAGAGAAGTTTTGAATTGTAAAAAGACAAAGACAAATAATAGGTTTTCTGTTGGGTAGTCGATCGGTACAAGTGTCGGATTGTAAAATTCTACAGACAAAGAGCAAATTCCTTCTCGTATTGGACATGAAAAAAAGTCATGTGCAGGAATGCTGAAAGATTCAATATTTTTATGGAGCAATTCTGGTTTCTGATTGGTTGCTAGCAGAATGTGGCTCCATTTGATTGGTCAGTTCTGTAACGTGCATCCAGGAGATAAGCGCCCGCGTGTTTGCGTGTTGTGTGGGTACGTGGGAGAGACGGATGAGGGGAAAAAGACTTACCTCGAGACCAGCTCAGCGTTACCGACCAAAAATAGAAAAGAAAGACCAAGATGGCGACCGCCGTCTTTTGTAAAGTATGATGTCTCGCAAAGTCACACAAATTCTCGGAATATGCAAATTTAGCCGGCCTAGAACGACGATAAAAGCGGGTGAGGGGAAAGACGTTGGGGAGTGACGATTGAGTTGGCTGGGGAATCGTGTGGCCGTTGCTTCTTGTGCCGTGTTGAGGATATCTTACCGTGTTAAAGAGAGAGTCGGGCGCCATCTTGAATTTTTCCTTACACTTTTTCCTTACAAGTTCCTATCACTAGTGTCTATAAGTAGAGCCTTCCAACTTTCTATAATCATACCCCATTATTCTCTTGAGATGATGGGATGTGTCTCCTAGCGGCCTCGGCTGCAGGGAGACAGGGTAGTACCAGTCAAGGATTCGTCACTTGATACTCAGCCCAACAGGTGAGGGGCCGGGAACCGGCCCAGCACCTGTTGGACTGAAGTACACTGCCTGGGTAATACCTAGGAGGTCCACCCTCCCAGGCCTTGCCACCGGGCTTTCCGGTGGGGCAAGTTTATTGCTTGCTGCCTGAGGCGCCCCGACCGGGGAATGCCGACGGGGTTACTCAGGCAATTTTTAAAATTGCAGGAGTGCCCCTCCTTTAGGGGAGCCTGCGGGGTTCCCACTTTCCAGGCCTTGTGCCAAATATTGCCGATGTGGGCGGCAATTAAATAATTACCCCTTGTTCTATCAAAAATATTGCAAAATTGATGTTTGTTTTTAGATCATATGTGCACCTGCTACTATTTTTTTTTTTGGAAATCACTCCAGACAAAATATGAAGCCACTTAATGTAAGTAGCCCCCCCCCCAAATATACTTCAAGGTCAAAAACAAGCCAATTATAAGTGAGATGGATAGATTCGTCACAGAAAACAGCAATTCTTCCCCTGCATTGCTCCTGGAATGTGAGGACTAAACTATAAAATAAGAGAGGTGAGAGTTATGAAGCTGCTTAAAGTGAATCTGAGATCAACTTTCTAGTCTTCTTAGAAGTACTTCAACTACTTTGTGTTCACATTAGGAAAATCTGTAACAAAAAAATAAAAATTATTTCATCAGTAAAATTTGATGATTAAAAGAGAAGTAATCTTCCTTCTAAAGAGTGTTTCAGTTGTGGACAGTACAGAGAAACTATATCTAAAACTAACAAATACTTTAAAAATATTATTGCAGGACAAAAAATAAAACAAGAAAGAATTATATCAGAATCACCAAATGTGACGAAATTGAAAAAGAAGTTTCGTCGAGTCAAAAATATTTAATAGAAACATAAAAATACAATTAAACCCAGGATCCGATTTATCAATTATTCATCTGCAGACATGGAAAAAATCAGCAAGCCAGCGTTACTGAGGACTTTTGAAATTGCAAAAAGCCTAGCCAGAGAGCAAATCAAATTTAAAAGGGAACTGATAATGACGATCACACTCCAAAGAAAAACACTAAAATTAAAAATATTTGTGACGACTAATGCAAATAATTTCTGAGCACAGATATGATGGAGAAATTCTAACTGTAGGATTTAACGATAAAATCTTTTTGTCAGTAAGTAAAAATTAAAGAAGGTGTGGCAGATAAATTAACAAAAGAATGGAAAGATAATTTTTCACAAGTTTTTCTGGTGAACTTGATAATCTTGTGAACTGGAACTCTGCAGGAAGTGGCAGCCTGGATGCAGTGGAGCTCCAGCTCAGCTGTGTCAATAACCGACAGAATAACACAAACAAACAAACAAACAAACAGATTCAACAAAGTAATTGGGCAATTTTTTTTTACAGAGGAGTCACCACTTATCAAGACCCGAGGCCACTCAATGATAAGTGTTAATGAGTGTAAGGTGGTCAGTGCGACAGTAGCTCAGTGATAATTTTGGGTGAGAATTGGGCAAAATTGAATTATTTAAGGGGGACAGGATAGCAAGAACTTGTTCACATTGGACTTGAAGTCGACCATGTTGTAGTCAGCTGGGAAGCAGGTCAATGGAGCAGAGTTCCACAAGCGGTCAGTTCTAGGAAAGAAGATTTGTTCATGGAATTTGCATTTAGATTTGGGTACTGATAGAAATTAAGAGAACTTGTTGGCAGTGGTTGTAGCTTGACGAGTGTTTTTTGGGAAAGCTTGGTAGAATGGAGACTATTGAATAAAGCTCAGACGAGCACTTGTCATGAAAATAATGTTAATCTCTTCTGTGGGAAAGAGGGTACAGGGAGGAAAAAAGGGCATCGCCCACCAGTTTTTAAAGTTAGTTTTGAACTCTCTCAACGCAGGATAGAGTCCTTCACGCAGCTCCTGCATGATGTGGTAACTGTACTTCATTTTAGAGTGGATTTGGCTTTTATACATGTAGAGGATTGCATTGGAAGTGATATATCTTCTGGAATGGTAGAAGGACGCAATCATTTTTCTAGTGACCATGGCAACATATTTGAAGTCTTCTATTTCAGATTAGAGGTGAAGATCAGTTCCAAAAGCTTGCCAAAGAAGGGTGTTTCTTTGAGATGAGAGCCATTCATATCAGTTGTGGCCATGTAGGGGAACCAATTTTTAAAAGAAACAAAATGCTCTGTTCATATCAAAACACAAAATCTTCATGGAATTGCAAATTCTATCTATATAACAAACTAGCGGGGGTACCCGGCGTTGCCCGAGTGTTTGTTTCCGGGACGGGGGGGGGAGTTTTAAAAAATGTTATGGTAGGTAAGTAGGAAGGATCAAACCCGGAGTCATGAGTAAAAGTAGGAAAATAAAGTGTGAAAAAAAAACAAAAAAAAAAAACATCTGCAACGTTAACAGTTCAGCCACCAAGAAAAGTCCATTCCAGTTGTTTAGGAAAAAAAAAAAAAAAAAAAAAAAACGACTACGGTAGGTCGGCGCGAACGTGAAAATATAATGTGAATTGTCCAGCACGCTAACCACTACGCCACAGAGCACTGCAGCTTAGTTTAGTGATTTTAAATAACTTCACATGAAAGAACTACGAAGCCAAACCAGTGTTCTCTTCTCAACTGTTCCTTGTGAACGATCCCCAAATGGTGTTAAGTGGTGGCAGGGGGAGGAGGAATTTATTAGAGAGAAAATATTTTCCACTTCCATTAATCTTAACTGATTTTGGCCGTGACTTCTCAGCAGAAAAAGTATAGAAATCTAAGATTATCGAGGAATTTGAGAAATAATAAGCCTATAACACACCTCAGATATTGTTCTGCCGTTTGTGCATATTATATTTGCATGAAATATCTTGATTTTTAATCCTATTAATGTCAAAATCAGACGGGAAAAAATGAGTTCATTTTATTTATATAGAGAAGAGATAACTTTCACCAATGATATATATATAAAGAAAAAGAATAAAGAAATTCGTGTATGTGCAGATTTTTCCACAGATTTCAACCAGATATTAAAAGATTATCATTATCTAGTCTGGAAGAAATATTTGTGAAGCTAAATGGAGGAAAGGTTTTTGAAAGTAGATTTAAGCAATGCATATTTGCAGATCTCAGTGGATAAAGAGTTATACAAATTTGAAAAACTACCATTTATATTTCAGCAAGTAATAAACACATTATTTTAATCTTAATAATTGTAAAACTCTGCGGACCATCCAGGCTTGCTTGCTTGAATCTTGTCTTCAACAATCAGGCGATTCCATCTTTTAAAAAAGGGATGACAGGTGAATTTATATATTATATATGCACATGTGCATATGCGTGTGGCTCAGAAGCAAAGGAATGAGAGTGGAGAATTGTATGTTTTGGTTTCGATTCTAGCTGATGGCACCCAAGTCATATATATATTTTTTAGTTTTGATCTCACTACTATATAATAGGTTCAAAATAATAATCAATAGCGAATTGTATTGATAATAATACAAAATCTGCATGAATAAAAATATCATATTTAAGCATATCTTACAATCAGCTGGGCGGCCTGCTAGTAATTAATAAAATGATACTACTGTATTGTAGTGAAGTGGCACTCACCCTAGATGGGTTGAATTGACTTCCTCCAAAGGAGAAAGTTTTATGGGAGTATGAAATTAACAAACGGTTCTCAGTTACATTTATATCCCTGTTAGGTGAGATGATGAACTTAGGTTTTTGCAGCTTTTGCAGGGAGGTATCAACGTCCTCCTACATACAGCCCCTGGTATTCAAAAATGATTGGCGATCTGGTACTGACCAGACTCAACACTGCTTAGCTTTGGTCATCTAATGAGAACCGGTGTGTCAACATGATTATGCCGTATAATAATAATTATAATAAAACTATGTAGCAACATAAAGCACATATACATGAAGTCTTCCAAAGGATTTAAAATCACTAAATAGTGAAAGATACTTAAGTGTAAAACAACACTGACAGAAACAACAATTGAGTGTCTGCAATAATTGCTCGCACGTTTCAAAATCGTAGATTGTGTAATATCTAGTGATGGGACGATTCCAATATTTTTCCCAATTCCGATACAATTACCGATTCTGTGCTAAATTCCTGATTCCGATACAATTACTGATTCCGATTCCGATTCTTTATAAATCTCTAATTATTTAACTATAAGATTGTTATTTCCCCTGATTTTCATAAAAACCCATTTTAAATATGCAGCTATTTTTGTAAATGTAAAAATAGACTTGTGGAGGATGAGCTATCGATTTTAGCTTTACTGATAATTTAAAATTTATAAATATTTGTTATTTCATAATTATTACGAGCAATGGAAGATTTTGGTTTAAACAAAATCAAATAAAAAAGACAATTAAAAGAATCGCTTTGGCATCGGAAAATAGGCATCAATTTTTCCGATCCCAATTCTGATACCCACAAATCTTCCGATTTTTCTGATTCCCGGTTCCGATTCTGATTAATCGTCCCAACACTAGTATCAAATAATAATAATATCAGATAACGGTACTAAATTCACACCCCATGAATTCAAAATATTTTGCCAATCGTTTCTAGTGGGACACCTCACAATCATGTCATATCATGCAAGAAGCAAAGATTTGTAGATAATTAGAAGAGCATTAGAAAAAGCAAGGGATACTCCCACATAGAAATCCATACAAGTGTATAGAATGACCCCAAATAGTAACGTTTTGTTTTGTATGTCAGCAATGGAAGTTATATTCCCAAGAAAGATCAAGATGATTTGTTGTGGTAGCAATTGGTACTATCCACTTAGCCTCCAGTTGTGATAGCAAGCATATACCAGTTAAGGCTCCAATCTTGACAATCAGTCTGGCAAAACTGAGCCATTTCAGTTGCCTTTTATTTGCCAGGCAGAGGGTAGTCCTAGGGGGTTCACCTTCCCAAACTTTGCTTCCCGTCTTTGAGATGGAGCAAATTTATTGCTTACTGCCTGAGGTGTCCGAATCGAGGAATGCCTAGGACATTTTTTAATAAGTCAGAATGTTCTTTCTTTAGGGACACTGGCTTGATTCTCCTAACTTTCTGACCTTGTGTCGCATCTTACTCAAGTGGGAAGGAAGTAAATACCGCTATTTGTGACCCCAGAATAATGACACATACTTGTATAACATACTTTTGTTAATACACGTTTCTTAATTATACTACTGTGTTTGTCTTGATTATTAATGGTCTTCAGCATGATGATGATGATGGTGGTGGTTGCGATGATGATGATGATGATGATGATGATGATGATGATGATGATGATTTATCACCGTGTCATTTCCGTTAATATCAACCTACACGTTTAGATTGAAGGACACTTGCATTGTCTGTTCTTTTGCAAAAATAACAAGAAAAGTTGACAGTGTCAGTATTAGAAAAACATGGCAGAGAATAATAGGTGTTATTTAAAGATTTTTTGTTTCTTTGCGAGGAAGCCTGAGAAAATAACTGACTTATCTTCTTGACAAAAACGTTGAATCGCTATTGCTGCTGCTGCTGCTGCTGCTGCTTTGGTTCTGTTGAAGACAAACTCCATTGTTATGCAAAACAGCATCTTTTGTTTAAAAAATGTTTAGTTGAAATTTAAAATAAGAAAGTAATTCTTATCTTATATTATTTCTTATCTATAGGGATTCATTTGTTTATTTATTTATTATTTTTTTTTTGTAATTTATACATATATATGAAGATGACCTTGTCTGTCTGTTTGTGAAGAACATTCTCTACCAAACTACTCTCTCAATCTTTGATCTACATACCTGAAACCTGATATATAGGGGATTTGGATCTGTGGAACAAATTCGATTTGGGTTTTAGCTGGTAAAAATAGCTGCTAAGGGATCAAAAATTGAAAAAATTGGAACTTGGCAGCCATAAGTCAACTTAAAGTGCTTCTCTATGAATGTGCAAATATACACTTATATGTTAAACAACATTATTTTTTAAGTTTCTACATGCATATGGACGCATCTCAGATGGTAACGAATAAAACTGATGCACTATATGGTTTCGATTCTAGCTGATAGCACCCAAGTCATATTTTTTTTTAACTTTCGAAATCACTAGTATATACTGGGCACAATATAATAATCAATAGAGTATTGGCTCTATAATAATAAATACAAAATTTGTATACATTAAAATATCATATTGGAGTGTCTTTTATGGCCAGGCAATGCCTAGCTGCATACTAGTATATAAATATTTATATATATTTTTATATTGGTATGTCTTTTGATATAATTTTTATTTTATTTCCATTTTTATTTCAGGTAGACTTTAATGATATGGTAGATATGTAACGTGCGTTTTAAAGATACATTTAGATATGATGATCTCAGAAATTTAAATCTGGACAATACAGTATGTGCGCAGACCAGGAGACTTTGATTGTATGGTCACATTGAAAGAATGAATAAAAGTGTGTTGATTAGCAGATGTCGAACAGCTGAGGTAGTAGAGACAGTTTATAGAGGAAGGTTATGGAAGAAAATGGATTTGAGAGGAAGAGGGATAAAGACCTGGACAACGATAGATTAGTTTGAAAGTCAATTTCTTAAAGGCGTCTAAGATATGCCAACATTTATTGCGGATGTTAAACTGATGATGATCATGATGATGATGATGCTGCTGATGATGATTTTTATAATGGATTATAAATTTTGGGATATTTTTTATAATCAAAATCATGTAATGAATTGGAATAAGGATTCTATACATAAGGCTTAATAACATTATAGATTGGGTTTAATCTTTATGAAAGGGCATAAAAGTGGTGCAAAACTGTTCTGTTCAAAGAATTAATTTTGCCCGTCCTAAGATGCATATTCTTCTAGTTTCTTTATAAAGTTATCATTTGAAAAGGTCTCGCCTTGAAATGTGTGACAGACCTTGACCTTGTGCTTGCATAATTCACGTTATGCACATGAATAATAAATTTTATAAAACATGTTGAATATTTATTTGTATGTGAATGACTCACATCTAAAATAATCTTCCACTTTATAATAAAACACCAATGTGTACCTGGATGTGCTGAAGAGTGTGGTGATCCCGTGGTGCAATCAGGTGGCCACTGGCTAAACAATTTTAGCATATTTACCCGGTCTTTCTCAGGTCCCAGGGGGGTCTCAGCCTCCCCAATGTGGAGCAATCGCTCCCTCAAGTCAATCATGTTACACTCTCACTGGCTCCTCTCCTCCCTCGCCCTGAATCGACTGGACTACTTTGTTTGAGAACATCACTAACATGACCTCCCACAACACCAAAACCAGCCTGATCGCCACTATCTACCAAGTATTCCCCTGAGCTCCTATTGACGCTTGTGGAAAAGACATGCATCTAATTCTGAACCCATATCGAGATGGTGATTGAGGCTGAAGACGGCTACATTGAATAGATGTCAGCTCTACTACATAATCAAATTACCTGAATTGATTTTTTTCAATAAAAGTTTTAAAATAAAGCTGAAGTGTTATTTTCTTTAGGGCGACACTTTTATTGTTCCACCTTGTAGATATGCAAAAGAATAAAAAAATGAAATTTTGAAGGTGTTCTCAAAAGCCAAGAGCATGACATTCGAAAGTAATTTCAGTCCATACCACCCATCTATCCAGTCTAATGAGTTTGTTTTATTTAGTTTTCTTTTATTGGATTACCATTTATGAAAGCCAAAAGCTACTTCAGAATAAGTGTTAATGAGATGGAATCTATAATATAAATCTCACCTACCTGTTTAAATGTATGTATGTATGTATGTATGTATGTATGTATGTATGCCTGCCTAAAACTTTTGACAAAGATGGTGGATTTTCACAAGGTCGGTATCGTTTTGAAGCTCGAACCTTCGAACGACAAATATAAAAAAATTGGCTAAAATCATTTCTTCATCCTCAACTGGGCATTTTTCTGCAAGGAAAGTCGCTTTTATCACCGATATTTTCGAAAGTCATCCCCTCTTTTCGATTGAATAGCCTTAATTTAAACCTCCACCACTTCTGGTTTGGCAATGGACGCAACAGCAAAGACGTCACTTTTTTTTTCACATTCTTTTTCTCTTTCGTGGTACGGGTTCAAGCCTGCCTGCCTACTACCACTTTTTTTTTAATTTGCTCAACATACACCTCCAAACAACCGAGCAATGCCGGGCACCCAGGCTAGTTTTTAATAATCAGAGTAGTAAATTTATTGCTTACTGCTTGAGGTGCCTGAACCTAGGCAATTTTTAATAAGTTAGAGTGCTCTTTCTTTAGACACACTGGCTTGATTCTCTCAAGTTTCCAACCTTCTGTCACATATGCCTGTAGTAAGTGAAGCTATTGGTTGCCCCAGAATCATTTCTGATGACTGTTTAGATGTGAATGACTCACATCTAAATTGAATCTTTTGTCCCTTGCTGATGGTGGCTGTTGAAATCGCCTCTCTGCCGGGTTTTGGCCGTCCTGTTGGTTTTTTCTATTGCCTCAGAATCCACTCTGTTGCTCTAGATGTCCACCTGTTATCTGTCATAAAAATGAAGAACACTATGGGAGTACTAACAATGATCAAAAGTATCAACTAGGTTTGATTACTGGCAAGAATTTGTTGGCATCAAATTTGAAGGCAACCAAGTTGTAAGTGGAATTAACAGGAAAGCAGTCTCATGGTAGTGTGTTCCACAAGTAAGAAGCTCTTTGTCCATGGAAATTCTACCTGACACTAGGAGAAAATAAAATTATATTGAAATAAAATAGTTATTTATAGCGGATCCTGTATGAATAAATGTAATATATTCATCTCATCACAAAAATGTGGTGAGATGAGGGGGGACAAAGCAAATAGCAAGTCAAATAAACCTTGCTGTTTGAAATGAATTTAGAAAGAAATTTTCCACTTTGAATAAATGTTAAAATTAGGTGTTTTCTTACTTTCATAATTATCATCATCATCCTCATCATCATCATCATTTTGGTCTTTTCTATTGCCTCAAAGTCCATTCTGTCACTCGAGATGTCCACCTGTTGTTTGTAGATCTCGAAAGATGAGCAGGTCATCTAGTGTCAGCTATTTGTATGGTGGTAATGATTTCATTTACTCCAGTTTGCTATCTAATCCAGGTGTTTCTTTTTCTTTCATGCAAATTGATGCTGAGCATAATGTGTTCCATGTTGTGTTGTGCCACTCTTAACTTTTCTATCCGTGCATTATTTAAGTATTCATGTCATAATAGGCATGATGTATTCATTGAACAGTTTCTGTTTAATGTTCATACAAGGTAACTTCAATAAGTTTCCAGTCTTTTTCGTATAGACACTTTTATTGATAGTACACACATGAAACTCTAGTCCCTTTTGAAGTAATCTCCTCCAGCTTCAATACACTTGTTGTACCATTCCAACAACTTCGGGAAGGCCCCATGCAAGTCCCTATGTGTGAACATGTTAATGACTCTCGTCACAGTCTCTTTTATCTCTCACTTGTCTCATAATGGCAGCCTCTAAGCAACCAAAAGTCACAGGGAGTAAGGTATGGACTATAGGGAGAGTGAGGAACTGTCTTGATTCCCATCTTGCTCAAATAATCTGTGACAAGAAGGACGCTGTGGACTGCAACCTTGATAAAAGCAGTCTGATGTATTCCATACGTTTCTGCCGCATTTTTTTCACGTTTAAAACTAAAGTATCCTTATATCAAGATTGAATTTTAAAATTCACCAACTGTGACAATCAGGCTTTACTAGGGCGTATTCCAATTCTTCCAGTAGCTGTTCATTTGAACCTGAAATCATAAGAATTGGTCAGTCAGCTCATAAGATGTATAGCAATAAACATACTGAATTTTAAGAGTCTAAAACAATTTTAAATGCCCGCACAAAAAAGTCTAGAAACTTATTAAAGGCACCTTGTAGCTTATCTTAAATGATATTAATAATTTATATAGAAAAATTAAATGATATTAATAATTTATATAGAAAAATTAAATGATATTAATAATTCATATAGAAAAAATTAAATGATATTAATAATTCATATAGAAAAAATTAAATGATATTAATAATTTATATAGAAAAATTAAATGATATTAATAATTTATATAGAAAAATTAAATGATGTTAATAATTTATATAGAAAAATTAAAAGATATTAATAATTTATATAGAAAAATTAAATGATGTTAATAATTTATATAGAAAAAATTAAATGATATTAATAATTTATATAGAAAAATTAAAAGATATTAATAATTTATATAGAAAAATTAAATGATGTTAATAATTTATATAGAAAAATTAAATGATATTAATAATTCATATAGAAAAATTAAAAAATATTAATAATTTATATAGAAAAATTAAATGATATTAATAATTTATATAGAAAAATTAAATTACTAATATGATTCTATATTTTTATATGAATATCAGTGTGAACACTGATGGTGTATAATTCTTTTTTATTATTCATATGGTTTCAAGTTGGGAATTTTGGGGAATAGGATTATTTGAAGTAATCTGGATGTTATTCTCACAACGTTTTGGCTTATGTAACTTGTGACCTCCTTTAGGTAAATCTTGTAATATTTTGGAATATTTATGTTGAAATTACGGTTCTTTTTAGATGAGGATTGACTATTTGAAGTATTTTCACTCTTCAGACTACTGTTCTCATCTTGAGTGCTATTTGCATAATGTTTCGGTTTATGTACCCTTTGACCATCTTCAGGTGTATCGTGTCGAACTTGGAAATCTTGCTGTTGAATTTGGAAATCTTTCTGTTGAACTCGGAAATCTGCATGAATTTTCGAACGGTACTCTTTATTTAATCCACAGGGGTAGCATGCTCTTATTCTATCAGCCATGACTGGGTAGAAGTCCTAAGTAATTCACAATTGTATTTTTTGTGTTGCTCGCACTAAGAATTGAACCTTTAAAAGGGTGTAACTTTACAACTGAATTTTACTAAGTACTCTATCCACTATGCGATAGGTCCTTGTGGACTTCAATAATCTTAATGTTGAACTCAGGAACTTGTATGGAATTTCAAACCTAACTCTTTATTTAATCCATAGGACTGCTTTTATTCCATCAGCCATGACTAGGTAGAAGTCTTAATGAATTTATGAACCCATAGTGTGAGGAGTAAAGTTAATCAGTTCTACGTAACAGTCTTCTGAAGGTTGAAGTTTCAATCTTCAGCACAGACGATATTCATCATCATCATCATCATCATCATCATCATCATCATCATCATCATCATCATCATCATCATCATCACAGTCCTTCATAGCTGAAGATGACTAGTCAGGGTTTCGGTGCTTTATCCTACAGTGTTGTAGCAATCCATGCTCAGTATGGAAAGTTTCCCAACAAGTAGTGCATGGATAATTGCCAGAGTTGTACCTTTGGTAATGGCCTTTATTTTTGCCTCTATTATTGACTTTTCTTTTGTGAAGGTTACTGCACCAGAAACTTGAGTCTGCTACTGCTCTTCCCAATTTTTTTGGTTCATATTCGTTGCCTTTAATCACATCCTTTTAGCAGAGTTTTTGATCACCAATCTTTCTGTACTCATTTTCCAATTCTCCATACAATAGGATTTTTGGGATGTGATGGTTTTCCATTCTGGCCACATGTCCAGTTCATCCCAGTTGTGTGGTGGCGAATATAATACCTATATATTAGAACAAGGGTGACCATAGAGGCAGATGATACTAAGAATATAATTAAGAATTACCTAAAGAAGATCAGAGATTACATCAGCTGAAATGTGAGAATAACATCCAAAATAAGAATAATCCATATATGCTTCATATTGTTTCGTTTTTATAGACTTGTACATATTCAGATGAGAGAGAGAGAGAGAGAGAGAGAGAGAGAGAGAGAGAGAGAGAGAGAGAGAGAGAGAGAGAGAGAAAGAAACACGCATGAAGAAACAGCAAAAAGGCTCCTGTTTAAAACAGTGGTTGCAACTGTTGCAGACTTTGCTTCAATAAAAAGTTTTGCATAACTCAATTTTCATTTTTTATTTTTTACTTGTATTCACTCCAAACAAGGCATATTGTCACTTGGTGGATGTAAGGGGTTACTATTTAAAATCATATCTATGGGGATAATATGTAGGGAGCTGAGCAGTGAGATACCTATTCACATTACTTTTAAATTTCTGCATATCTGTACATTCAGCGAAGTAGGAAACAGGCAGGAAATACCAAAGTCTAGCAGCCTGAAAGAAGAAAATACTAGAATAGAAGGCTTTCCAGCATCTACAGACTTCTACAGTGAAGGAGCGAGATTTTGATGCTTGTCAAGTTAGTTAGGGTTATTTATGTCAAAGAGGCACAAATACTATGAGTTTTTCAGAACGCATTCCATTAAAATACTTATAAAATGGGCACAGGGATGCAACACTGCTGTGATGAGACAGGGGTTGGAGCTTGGTTGATAGTGCAAGACCTATTAGGTTGGAGACTCGGTTTTGGACCCTGTTTAAGAGGGAGATGCTAGTAATAAATGCACCAGCCCAGACGTGGTACAACACTCCATGCAGAGGCAAATGGTGACTTTGTAGAGATACAGGATACTATCGGGCATGTGTAACTTCTAGCATGATGGAACAAGCCCACTTTCTTTGCAGCAGTCTTAGCAATGTCTTCAATTTATTTGTTCGAATTCATGTTGCTTATGAATGTTAAGCTGAAGAATTTAAAGAAAGAGTTCTCAGGTAATGCATTATTAGTCATGGCAGTCGGTGGTTGAGAATGTTTCTTGTAATTGTTAAAGGAAAGAAGCGTAGTCTTAGCAGCATCAAATATTTACAATCCATTTACGTCATCATTCCACTACAGACTGGAAATCATTCTCTAAGGTTTCAGCCATTTTCTTAGATATTTAAGGTTAGTAATAGACCCTATAACTTTTTTTTATTATGGTTTAGACACCAAAAAGACAAATATGAACAATGAAGAATGATGAGGCAGTCCATACAAAAATATAATTAGTTTTATTTGTAATAATATGACACAGACAAAAGACAGCTTGCAGTCTAAGTTATAAGTACAGATAAAGTCATTTTAACTTGAAGCAACATACTGAAAATATAAGGGGGGAAAAATGTTGAAAATATTATGTTGGAATTGAGATAAGAAACCAGAACATTACTTTAATGTAACATTCCATGAACAAAGCTTCTTTCTTAGAACTGCACGCCAATGGAATTGTCTTCCGTTTTCTTGCTTTCCAGCTGACTACAATATGGTTGTCTTCAAGTCTAACGTAAACAAGTCTTTGATGAGCCGTTCCATATAAGTTAACAAATTTACCAAATTTCCATTACTTTGTCTGCTGTACACTCTTTAACCCTTATCCTCGAGTGGCCTCTTGGCCTTGATAAGTGGTGATGCCTTTGTAAAAAAAAAAACCCATTAATGAGGCGAATAATAGACAAAGGAGAAATATTAAAACATCAAAATGTTTTAAAAGGAATATAATTTGGAATGCTGGCAAAAACTGGATCAAAAGATCTGATCTGGTACAATGAAATGCAAGTATTAGATAAACTATGAATAAATAACAACAGTTGAGTGTAAATCACAATAGAGTCTTACAATCAAAGCAAAAATGCACAAAATCAAAGGTTGCAGAAAAATCTAGGTACTGTTCAGTTGTCTTGCATGTGTTGTAAACAATAAAGTCTGACTTTTTTGTACAAACTAGACTTTGTTTCATTTATTCATGGAAAGAACTTTGCAACTAACAAGAACGAAAGTATAAATCGAGTTATCTCCCTTACATCCTAAATGGGATTTTTAATTCAGGGCAGTTGCATTCCATGCTCATCATGTAACGTATTAACAGATAACAGCTTGAAAAAAATGACAAAAATAAACAATTCACTAATGAGATGTTCTTTCTCTTTGTTTAGCCTTACCATAAGGTTAATAGTGATTGTGAGAATTTCAAACTGGTTTTTATGGGCAATAAGCTGACATGTTTTGCGCAAACGCTATGCAATTCATACTAATCCAACAGAGCCTGGACCATTTTGATGCTAAGTGGTTTTTCTTAGATTGAGGTATGGTTCTATGTAGTTTTAAGAGGTCCACATTTCTTGGCATTACTTTTCTCATGCATACTAAGGAATGGGCCAGAGTGCTATTCATCTTGTGTACTGGCTTTTCAATTTCCACTTTCCGAACTTGCGTTGTAGCAGTCATAAATAAAAACTTATTTTCTCTTGCAGAGAAATGTCTCTGCTAATTGATTTGGTTACACATTGATTAATCAATTTGCAGATTTGCAGGGTACATTGAATCCATCTGTCTCTTAAAGAAATTGGGAATCATGGTCAGTCAGTAGAGAGAACTCTGGAAGCAACGAGAAAAGACGTCCCCTTTCGCTCTTCTGTCCCTGTTCACTGGACGCCCAAGTATCAACTATCTTCACCTAAAGACAGTTGATGACAGACTTTCTTGGATCCAAAGAACTTTTTATCTCAACTTTCTTCCACCCTTACTAATACTAAACTTCTTCTTCATGTATCAGGTCTGTTATTGTAGACATCTATGATCACGGCTCTCCAGCCCCTTCTGCATTCGGTCTTTCTAATGAGTCTATAGTCATGTTTCCAGTGACCAGTGGATTTTGTTTGTCTTCTTCTGCTCTTTTTTTCAGAGATTTTTCCTAACATCAAGCTTTTTCCAAACTATCTGCCCACATTAAATGGACGAAGAACTTTAACTGTCTCGCGTGAATGGTACTGAGTTGTGATTTGCTGTACTTTGCCTTACACATGACTTTGTTTGTCTTCCTTTCTGTTTATGAAATTCGTAGAATTCTCCTTAAAAATATATATTTCCGCTGCTTCCAAATGACTTTCAGCCAGCTTTGTCTAACATTCACAACCGTAAAGTAGAATTGACTATATGTGCCTCTTCAAGATTTGGGGTAATTAAATAAATCTGTTTGTTAGTGTTATAAAAAAACGTTTTGACTTTCCTTTTGTGTTACGATTTTCGTTACATACTATTATTATTTAGAGTTAGTCATAACACCTCCCTGATAAGGCCAGCTCTTATAGTGTCACGTGGTGGTGGTGGTGGTGGTGGTGGTGGTGGTGGTGGTGGTGGTGGTAGAGATAAATACTAGCTGATGTGCTGCGTGGAAGATGTTTTTTAGGCTGACTTGATAAGTTTTTTGCTATGTGTCCAGCCAATTGTCACCACTAGTAAACAGGGAAATTTTTAATTGTAATACTACTTCTCTGTTGATTACAAGATGATCATCTTCAAGTCCAATGTTAACAAATTCTTGTTGAGCTGTGCACTGAAGTAATCAAATACTGCCCTTTTATTATGGCAGAATTACCTGCATTACCTACAAATGAACTGATCCATATACAATAAATACCAGAAGACAAGGCATTAATGCAGGGTCTAAATCCGGAGAACCAACAGAGCTTGTTCGTTGGCTAGACGAACAACTCACACTTTTTACCCTATTTTTGTTGTTCTTTCTCATCCATTGTTTCCAATTCTCTCATAGTATTGCCCATCATCAAGCTAACAATTTATCCTTGAGTGACTTTTGGCCTTGGTAACTAGCAGTATCATATTTTTCCGCGTCTGGCTGTTTGTCTATTCCACTTTCTCTTAAAACTATTGGGCCAATCTGATTGAAACTTTGCATTGACCTTTGTTATGTCAAGGTGCAGCAAACTAATTATTATAGTATGTGTTCGAGGCACAGTTAAGGATTGATAAGGATAAATATTTAACGCAAAAATAAGTACACATTTAATCACATTCAATCATCAATTTGGCATAAGGTATGTCAACGGTCTATAACTTTTGCCCGTTTTTAACAAACTAAAAACTAATAAAAAAAAAATACTTATCTATGTATCTAACTATTTGCCATTCCTTAGTTTAAGAAGAGAAAGAGGATGTAGAAATGAAAGCTTAGAAGAGAAGGAAGGAAAGTAGGAAATAGAGAGGAATAAATGCTGTAAACGTAATTTTCAGCAATTTAAAACAAAACATTTCTTTTTGTTGAAATGTAAGAATTTCAAATACAAATAAATAAGTTAAAAGTATATGAAGATGTTTGCATATTTAGATGTCCAGAATTCACTCCTTAACTAATTAACCGATCATTATGAATTTGAGAACACAGCTGCTGGTTGTAAGAGTACTAATGTGGGTTATATTTAGTTTAATTTAGATTTAGGCAAAGAGGTCAAATAGAGGATGGAAGCCTTCCGTCCAATTTCAAATACTTCTAATTTTTGTGAAATTTTAACAATAGCTATTAGAAACCAATTCATAAATATTTCTCTAATTGCACTTTCTTGGAGTCTTTGAAAATGTTTCAGCAATACACTTACTGCATGCATACACACCAAAATTTGCAGATTATAATGGAAGAAACACTTATTATCGCATTATTGGACAACTAAAAACCAAAAACTGTACACAAACCAACCTTATTGCACTTGTGCCCTCCTCAATGAAAATAACCCTGACCCACGCAACTATCAGCAAAATCCCACTCCCTCATTGTAGAGGTCAGCAGGTGCTGGAAGATTTTCTACTCTGATCCATTCTTTCCTCTGGTTGCTGGCTTTGGAATTCCCTTCCTGCTCTCTGTTTACCTGACTGTACTGACAATGCAGGTAATGTGAATAAAGATCTTACTGCCCAACTCTCTATCTATGCCATTGCTTATGACTCTGGCCTCTATCCCAGTAGCTCTTTACACTTCAGTGGAAATATGCATTGTTTAAGGTAAATACCTGCACTTTTTGTCGTTTTTTTTTTTTTGTTTTGACCTGTTTTCTTGGTATAATCCGGCCTTTTCTGTCATCCACTGGGTGTTGCCTCATGGAAAACCAGGATTTAAACTGCAGAAGTACTGAAATATGCCTTGTTTAGGGTAAACACCTGTATAAGAGCCAAGCACATACTGTTGCCACATCTGGGGAGGTGCCCCTGAGAGGATACTTTCCTGCGTCGACAGGGTTAAAACTCAGCTTCCAAATCGGGTCGCAATATCTTTTTCTTCTTTTCATTACAACCTCTTTCTTATAGAAGAGACATTGCAAGTCTATCTCTGCTCTGTCATCATTTTCATGGCAAGTACTCAACTGAGCTTCCTCTGCAAAACATTCACAGCAAACACTCGTCTAACTGCAACCACTGTCAACAATTTCCCATACTCTCTATCTGTGCCTAAAACTAAGCGAAAATGCCATGAACAAAGATTTTTTTTCTAGAACTGTCCACCTGTGAATCTTTATACCATGGGACTGCTTTCTAGCTGACTATAACATGATTGTTTTCAAATCCAGTATAAACAAGTTCTTGTTGAGCCGTCCTCTTAAATCATCAAATTCTACCTAATTTCCACCACTACCGATCAATAACCTTTATTCTTGAGTGGCTATCAGGCCTTGATAAGCAGTGACTCTCTTGTTTAAAAAATAAAAAAATAGTAAATTAATAAAAAAAGAAGAAAATGGCATGATCATTGCATGTCAATTACTCAGTTCACACCGGAATCCATTTCAGCATTTCCATTTTTTTTTTTTTTTTTACAAAGCATCACCACTTATCAAGGCCAAGAGACCACTTAAGGATAAGGATTAAGAGTGTACAGTAGTTAATTGGATGATATAGTAATCGTTATTAATGGAAATTCAGTAAATTTGTTAATTTAAGTGGAACAGCTCATCAAAAACTTGTTTACGTTGGACAATCAGCTGGAAAGTAAGAAAACGGAAGACAATTCCACAGGCATGCACTTCTAAGAAAGAAGTTTTGTTCATGGAATCTACGCTTAGGTTTAGGTACAGATAAAGAGTGGGGGGAATTATTGATAGTGTTTTCAGCTAGACGAGTGTTTCTTGTGAAAGTTTGGTGAGGAGGGACCATAGATTGGAGCTCATTCGAGCACTTGCCATGAAAATAAGGATAAAGCAGAGACAAACTCGTAACATCTCTTTTGTGAGATAGAGGTTGCAGGGAAGAGAAAAGGACATCTCCTACGAGGCTACGAAGTCTATTTTGAACTCTATCAAGGCAGGACAAGTCCTTTCCAGCAGCTCCTGCCCAGATGTGGCAACAGTACTCCATTCTTGGACACACCGGGCTCTTATATAGATAGAGAATTGCATCAGCAGTGAGATATCTACTGGATCGATAAAAGGATCCCACAAAACATGAAGCATCCCCAAGACGAGAGCTATTCATTTCAATTGATGCCAGATGAGGATCAGAGCGTTGATGATGTAAAGATAAAAGCTTGGTTTTAGATGCATTAAAAGTAACCAGCCACTACTTTCGCCATTGTACCACATGCTCAAGATCAGAGGAGAGAAAATCGGAGAGAACTTGGTCATTTACAGTCTTAGATGTGCTACCATAGATGGTAGTGTCATCAGCAAAAATTTCTACGAATGATGTAAGGATGTGATTTGGAAGATCATTAATGTAGATCAGGAAAAGAGTTGGGCCCAGGATGGACCCCAGAGGGACTCCAGCATTAATACTGTGAGCTTCTGACTTTTGCCCATCAACTACTACTCTTATGAACCTATCAGAGAGAAATCATTTAATAACTGAGAAGATATTTTCAGCTTTACCATAGCTGGAGATCTTGTGCAGTAAACCATTATGCCATACCCTATTAAAGGCCTGCGATATGTCAAGAGACATTGCCCTAGAAAGGTTACCTCTGTCAAGAGATTCGCTAATCCTATGAGATATAATTGTAAGCACATCTGCTGTAGATCTACCAGAACAGAAACCATATTGTGTGTCACTAAGGTTACTTTTGCTGAGATGATTGATTACTTCTCTATTTAATAAAGATTCCAGCAACTTACTCATAATGCACAGGAGACTTATTGGCCTGTACTGAGATGGAGATGAGCGATCACCTGAATTCTTAAATACAGGGCAAACTGATGAGATTTTTTAGGGTGATGAGAAGCAATTCTCCTTAAGACAACGTTTAAACAGTTTTGTAAGCATGGGCACTAGTTCAGGTTGAAGTTTTTGAGTACTATAATTGGAATATCCTCGTGGCCGATTGCTTTACTGGAATCAAGGTTTTTGATTAGCTTGGCAACATCATGTACAGATATTTGTATATCACATAGCATGTTTTCTGATACAGGAGGAAATATTGGGGTGGCAGCCTTGGTCGCAAAGTGTGGAATTAGCTGCAAAGTTCTTGGCAAAGAGTTTGGCTTTGTCTGATACTGACGAGATTACCTCAGGTCTATTGATGATAGTTGGGATAGAACACATGCTTCTGTTCAGAATCCTGTTTGCTATTTACCAAAATTGGTGGGAACCAAGCCACTGCTCAGCTACTTTGGACTTGACGAACTGAGCATACAACTCTCTTGCATTCTTTATTACTTTCTTACAATGGTTGCCGGCAGTCCTGAAAGTGGCTTTAGTCTCAATGCATCTATTATGTTGGAAGCAATGGAAAAAGTGATTTCTGTCCGCAATGGCAGCAACACATTCTGGAAAGAACCATAGCTGGCTGTTAGGTTTTTGCTGGAACTTTTTTGAGGGTACGAAACGGTCTATACCTACAATTAACCATTCCGTCAGGTCTGATACTATAGAGGACACATCCTTTTTAAACATAGAATGCAGAGGTAGAGCTGATATAAATGTATGGAAGCTATCCCAGTCAGCCATAGTGTATCAATAGAGAGGTACGTCCTAGTGCTATATACAATAGAATCTATATATTAATACGATTTTTATTACATTTTCACCCTAAACAAGGCAAATTGCCACTTTGGTGTAGGGGGCTACTATCAGGGACAACAACTACTGGGGTACTATGTAGGGATTTGGGCAGCAAGATGTCGGTTCACGTTACACTTGAACTTCTGCACGTCAGTACTGTTGGGGAAGCAGGGACCTGGAATGGAATTCCAAAGTCTAGCAGTTCTGGAGAAGAAACTCTCTATCTATGCCATTGCTTATGACTCTGGCCTCTATCCCAGTAGCTCTTTACACTTCAGTGGAAATATGCATTGTTTAAGGTAAATACCTGCACTTTTTGTCGTTTTTTTAGTTTTGACCTGTTTTCTTGATATAATCCGGCCTTTTCTGTCATCCACTGGGTGTTGCCGCATGGAAAACCGGGATTTAAACTGCAGAAGTTGTGTTCGTTACAACTCTACTTTCAACCGAGTCGTTGTTTGTTTCGTTCACCACACTCTTTTCTTCTACCTCTTCTTTTACACACGTCCGTTCGCTTGATGAGAAGAAACTATTGGAGTAGAAAGATCTTTTACATCTCGGGATCTCTACCGTGTGGGGGTGGGATTTAGCAGCCTGTCGGGTTTGTCAAGGGTGCTCACGTCATGGGGGCACAAGTGATTGCAGTTCGTCAGAGCATTCACCACTAAAATACTTGTAGAACAGGCAGAGGGATGCAACATTTCGTCGATGGGACAGAGGCTGAAGCTTAGATGACAGTTCAGGGCCTATCAGGTTTGTGACTCTCTTTTGAACCTTGTCAAGGAGCGAGAGACTAGTAGCAGATGCACCAGCCCAAATGTGACAGCAATGCTCCATACATGGGCGAATGGTGGCCTTATAGAGGTACAGGATACTTTCGGGTGTTAGTAGTTGTCTAGCACGGTAGAGAGAGCCCACCTTTCTTGCAGCGGCCCTGGCAATGCCTTCAATGTAATTGTTCCAACTCATGTTTCCTGTGAACGTTAGGCCAAGGAGTTTGAAGGATGTACTCTCAGATAAAGAGTCGTTGGCCATTGCTATAGGTGGTAGAGAGGGTTTCTTGTAATTATTGAATGAAACTAGTTTAGTCTTGGCGGCATTGAACGTGACCAACCATTTTTGTCCCCGTCCCCATTCCACTACAGATTGGAGGTCATCCTCTAGTGTTTCTGCCATTTCTTTAGAAATGTGTTCATTCGTCTTCCTGTCGTGCCTGCCATAGAGTGTAGTGTCATCAGCATATATACCCATCTCAGAGGCAATTTTGTCGGGGAGGTCATTTATGAATATCAGGAACAATAGAGGTCCAAGGATAGACCCCTGGGGCACTCCCGCATTTATATCATATTGTTTAGATGTACGACCGTCGAGGACAACCTGGATTTTTCTCTTATTTAAGAAGGATCTAATTATGTTAAGTATTCTACCAGTGATACCGTATGATCTAATTTTCCTGAGGAGACCCTCATGCCATACCCTGTCAAAAGCCTTAGATATATCTATAGCTACCGCTCTGCCCTCACCCGCTTTGTCCAGTGAATGGTATATACGTTCAGAGATTACAGTTAGGATGTCTGCTATGGAACGGGCTTGTCTAAATCCATATTGTTGGTCAGTCAGAAGTTTAGCATCTGTAAGGTGCCGGACTAGAGCATGGTTAATTAAGGTCTCAAATATTTTGGCAAAAAGTGGGAGGAGGCTAATGGGGTGATAATTTGATGGGTCAGTTCTTTCGCCAGAATTCTTGAATACTGGTACAACAGAAGCAGTTTTCCAACAGCCCGGAAAGCAAGCTTCATTAAGGCATTTGTTGTAGAGTTTGGAGAGAACTGGAGCTACTTCGGCTGAGTATTTTTTTAATAGCACAGCTAGGATGAGATTGAATCCACATGCTTTTGAAGTGTCAAGGTTTTTATGATGGCATGCACCTGAGCAGGGATGATTTTAAGATCGTCTAGCGAGGCGTCTGTCCACATAAGAAAGTCAGGTAGGGGGTGGTTTGAAGGTTCCAGTGTGGAGTTTGAGGCAAACCGACTGGCAAGCATATTAGCCTTGTCGGTTGCTGAGGAGACAACCTCGTGATTGTTGGTTAGTGGAGGAATTGTTGATTGCCCATTATTTACTACACTGTTGTAGATTTTCCAGAAGTCTTGAGTTCCTAGTTTTTGTGCTTCGATGCGTTTTTTAGTGGTTTCCGTAAATTCTCTCTTGGCTGTCGTTATTTCTTTCTTAACATTATTTCTAGCTTCTATATACATCAGTCTGTTTGAACTGGACTTATGTTGGTTAAATCTGCGGTATGCATGCTGCTTTTGAGCAATGGCAGTTACGCAAGTCGAAGTAAACCATTGGGGAGAGTGGGGCTTACTATAAAATTTCCGCATGGGAACATGCGCTTCGATTGCAGTTTTGAACCATTCAGTGGTCTCGTTTGCACACTGTTCAGCAGGGAGAGAAAAAATATTTCCCCATGGGGCATCTCTGATTAGTTCCCTGATGGCTTCCCAGTCAGCCTTTTTATAATATCTCGTTGTTTTGAGCACTGGCTCTTCAGTTTTGGCTCTAGAGTTTAGGGCGATTTCAACCATTATCACTGCATGATCAACGTTCCCGAGTGGGCTGTGGGCCTTCGTTATGCAATCATCAGGAACTGTGGTCAAAAACAGATCTAGAAGTGATGCGTGTTGTTCTTCCTGGTCAGGGAAACGTGTGTGTTATTTTGTGTGTCATGCTTACATCTTTTTCCTTCCAAGTAACTGTTGTTTAATTTTTATGATTTCTTGTAATAAATAATTTTACCAAGAATTTTTCATGAGTTTGTTGTTTCCATTTTGATTATAGCTGAAAGAGCTGATGTTTTATACATATATATATATATATATATATATATATATATTATATAGAAATATATATATATATATATATTATATAGAAATATATAAACTATATATATATATATATTTATTATATAGAAATATATATATATATATATATATATATATATATATATATTTCTACATAAGTTTTGGTTTCAGTTTCGATTGAAGCTGATGCACCCAAGTCATATGGATATATTTTTTTATTTTTGAAAACTTTATAATATACTAGCGGAGGGTACCTGGCGTTACCCGGGTGTTTAGAGGTGTGTGTGCTCGGGCAGGAGGTTGGGTTTAATCAAAACATAAGAATAAGCAAAGTAAATATTTTTAAAAATCAAATTGCTAAAACTTAAAAAAATCGAAAAGAAACGTAAGGCACATGTTAAATGTAAAAATCGGAAAAACAAAAAAAAGAAAACGCAAAACAGAAAAACGAACGTTAAAATTTCGTTAAAAAATCTGAAAAATAAAAACAAAAAAAAGAAAACGCAAAACAGAAAAACGAACGTTAAAATTTCGTTAAAAAATCTGAAAGATAAAAACAAAAAAAAACACTGGCTTAAATAACCCTGTTTCAATATTAAACCTTTAAAAATCGAAAAAAAAAAGACATCCGACAAAACGATTCGAACCTAAAATCTTCAGATAATGACGCTGACCTCTAATCAACTCAGCTAAGACGATGTCGACAAAATTAGGTAGTTTTTTAAAATGTTTAAACTAAATCAGGTTCCGACATCATTTGCGCATGCATAGAACCGAACTTGTCATGAGAGGACAGTTTTGCTGACCCCCCCCCTCCTGTAGAAAACTGATGATTTTAGGGTGAAGGAATTAACGTTTTTGGCCAATTTTTTTATATTTGTCGGGCGAAGGTTAGAACTTTAAAATTATACCGATCTTGGGAAAATCCATGACCCGTGTCAAAAGTTTTTGTGAGACATACAAACACACATACATACAAATATACATACACCCATTTTCGCTTTTATATTTATAAACTAGTGGGGGGTACCCGGCATTGTCCGGGTGTTTGCAGGTGTGAGTTGGGGGGGGGGGATAATAAAAAAAATCGAAAAAAGCAGCAAAAAAAAAAACTAACGTAAGGCAAACGAACGATGATAAATGTAAAAATCGGAAAAAAAAACTGACTTAAATAACCGTGTTTCAATATTAAACCTTTAAAAATTGAAAAAAAAACGACATCCCATACCACGATTCGAACCCAAAACCTTTAGATAATGACGCTGACCTCTAATTAACTGAGCTAAGACGACATCAACGAAATCAGGTCGTTTTTTAATATCTTTAAACTAAATCAGGTTCCGACATCATTTGCGCATGCGTAGAACTGAACTTGTCACGAGAGGACGGTTTTTGCTGACCCCCCCCCCCCCGTGTAGAAAACTGATGATTTTAGGGTAAAGGAATTAATGTTTTTGGCCAATTTTTCGATATTTGTCGGGCGAAGGTTGGAACTTTAAAATAATACCAATTTGGCGAAAATCCGTGACCCGTGTCGAAAGTTTTTGCGAAACATACAAACACACATATATACATACAAACATACATACATACATTTTCGCTTTTATATATATAGAAGACTAGCGGGGAGTACCCGGCATTGCCCGGATGTTTGGAGGTGTGTGTGTGTGTGTTGGGGGAGGGGGTAGATCAAATAACCCTGTTTAAAAAAAAAACGTTGGCCGGGTGTTTGGAGGTGTAAAAGAAAAAAAAAGTTTTAGTAGAAAGGTAGGCTTGAACCTCGAACCTTTGACGCGGAGGTGGAAAGGAAATAGAAAAAAAAAACCTGTGACATAACCATCTCGACCACGGGAATAGATGAATTGATAAGTGTGTTAAGTTGACGTTTGTAAAGCAAAATTAGCAGGTGCGAGAGCGTTAAGTCGCGTGATGTTTGTTGACCTAGTTTTGCGCTGGAAGCCAGTTTCTGTTTCCCCCGCTACGCGGCGATTGAAAAAATGTCGAAAATAGCTTGTAAAAGTCGGGTAAATTAAAGATAGCTGCGACCAGAGTTCCTTTGTCATAGATATTATTATTTAGACAGCATATAAAAAGTTTTAAGAAGGAGCGAGCCAACTGAGAATCACGGCGAAGCAAGCCTTTTGTAGACATACACAAAAAGCGAACACACATACATACATACATACATACATACATACATACATACATACACACATTTTCGTTTTATATATATATAGATAAGAATTGATAGAAAATTGATTCAATAATAATATATATGAAATCGACATAAATTAAAATATCATATTTAAGTGTATTTTTGCGACCGGGCTACACCGGGCGTCCCTGTCAGCTTTGATAAATACTTTGGCAGTTTTAACAAAAGAAATACAAAATCAGAGCATCTCCATTTATGCTGAATATCTGCAAACTACCAACATCAATATATTACATAAGATAGAGTCCGCTGTGGAATTTCCACAGGTCCCGCTAGTCATTTGTAATATAGCAAATTTACTCAATTATAAGATAGCTCAATATCTAAAGGGTTAGTTATTAGACTGAGAGAAATTTCAGTATGATATTTGCATGAAGTCGGTTATCTAATGTTGAAAGAGGTAAGGCATTTTGAAAGATAATATATATTATCATCTGATCACTTGAGAAATTAGAATCAACTTGCTGACCCAAGTTTGAAATCGCTGCACTTTTTTATTCTCTACATTTTATTGTTTACTAACTTTTCTAGATTAGAAAGACAATGTTTCATTCTAACATTTAAAACAACTTTATTAAATCATCTTTATTAAGGTGTAGGTAAAAGAGAAACGGAAAAGAGTGTTAGAACTGGAATAAGTATTCACTTACAAAGAATGAGTACCATACACTAGCAATGAAATCAGGGGCACGTAAGTATGCATGTGTGGTATAGCATTCCATGTGTGTTATAGTAAGTCCATACATGTTATAGTAAGTCCATGTGTGTTAGAGTAAAACCATGTGTGTGTTATAATAAGTCCATGTATGTTATAGTAAGTCCATGTGTGTTAGAGTAAGGTCGTGTGTGTTAGAGTAAGTTTGTGTGTGTTAGAGTAAGCCCATGTATGTACATGTGCGTTATAAGTTCATGTGTGTTATAGTAAATCCGTGTGTGTTATAGTAAGTCCATGTGTGTTATAGTAAGTCCGTGTGTGTTATAGTAAGTTCGTGTGTGTTATAATAAGTCCATGTGTGTTAGAGTAAGCCCATGTATGTTAGAGTACATGTGCGTTATAGTAAGTCTGTGTGTGTTATAGTAAGTCCGTGTGTGTTATAGTAAGTCCGTGTGTGTTATAGTAAGTCCATGTGTGTTATAGTAAGTACATGTGCGTTATAGTAAGTCCGTATGTGTTATAGTAAGTCAATGTATGTTAGAGTACATGTGTGTTATAGTAAGTCCACGTGTGTGTGTACGGATATAGTAGCCATGCTAAGTATCATCATGCTTTTTACGTTTCTGTAGAATGTAGTTAGGAGAACATCAAAAAGCCGTAATACGTGGAGAGATTGAAAAATCCGGTATGGCTGACCATATCTGAAGGGAAAAGGGAAACCATTTACCATTATGTAACAAAGTAAGAATTATAGACAGAGAAAAACGGGTGAGAGTAAGACGACTCAAAGAAGTAGTACATATGCTGGCAGGCAATCAATAACTAAGTATACCTAGTATAAAATTTAACATGATATGGGAACCGTTAATAATAAAGAATAAGAATAAATGTTAAGGGGTTAAAATTGGGGTCAAAGTTTACAAAACATTTGAACTCTGCGGTCTCTACCAAATTACTCAGCCAATTTCTGGTCTAAATATTTAAAATTTTACATAAACGGTATTCAGATATAGAGCAAGCTTTTTAATCAGTTTGGGTTGAAAATTTGAGCTGCCAAGGGGTCAAAGTTCAAAAGATTTGACCTTTGCAGTTTCTAGCAAACTACTCAACCAATTTTGGGTCTAAACATTTGAAATTTATACATAACGGGTATTCAGACATGCGACAAGCATTTTAATCAGTTTTCGCGCAAAAATTTGACTGCCAAAAGGTCAAAGTTGAAATAGTTGACCTTTACAGATTCTACCAAATTCCTCCACCAATTTTGGGTCTAAAGACTTGAAATTTTAGATTTAGGTAACTTGGACATGGGTAAAACTTTGTATTTTGATTTGAGACCAAAATAATAAATGTTAAGCAGTCAAAATTGGGGTTAAAGTTATAAAAAATTTACATCTGCGGTCTCTATGAAATTACTCAGACAGTTTTTGGTCTTAACATTTGAAATCTTACATAAAGTGTATTCACACGTAGGGCAAGTTATGAACAGTACATAGGGCCCGAGCAAAGCCGGGCTGGACTGCTAGTCATAACATATAGTAATAATAATTAGTAATAAATAGTTATAATTACAACTAAAAAGAAAATAGGTTTAAGGCTCCCAAAATTCGTACTAAAACTGTCCACAAGTTAGAGTACTTGGAAAAATCAATTGTAAAAGTGACATTCTCTTGAAGGTTGAACACTGAATTTTCAGTGCAGGCAACTGAAAAATATGATTGCGAATTATTTAGGACTTCTATAGATGACGGAACAAGAGCAAGATGAGAACAGTAGTCTGATCAATCCAAATAATATGAATCATATCTCTTATCGAACCCCATAGCCAGATAACAAGCAGGTTATGCCGGCATGTTGAAAATTGTGATTTTGCTGTGAAGGTTGGTTTGTACAAAAAGAGTTCAAGAGTTAAGTTGCTGTCAAAGTCGGTAGTTGAGGTCGATGATAGCACCTGAAATGTCATTCGGTTTGTATGAAAGAAAACGTGGAAAGAAAGAAAGAGGGAGAGCATTAAAGAATGAGAGGAAGATAGCTTTCCTCTCACATGCAAGTTCAGTCTGGTGTCATGAAAGGGATCAGCTCACCTTGTTCTCCCAGCAGCAAAAGAGGAAGTAAACTTTGTGTTATCTATCTATCATATGCTTAGCTCACCTGAAAGATGGCCTCTGATTTAACAAGCCAGAAGGGAAATTAAATGCTTGCACTAATCAGTGCCGAACTTAGAAACCGAACAAAAATTCAAAATCATAAACCGTGAGCTATTGCTGCTGTTGTGGTCGTCTATAATCGTTACAGCTGCTACACTCTCCCTGCTTGGTGTTGTCCGGGAATAATTAATATTTTGTTTGTTTTAAATAGGATATAAAAATATTTGAATACTTCCAAAGTTCTTTAAATTCCAAATAGTCATGAAATAGATTTTTATCAACTATTAAGCAAAGTTTAAAATTGGCTTGTTTGCAAATAAATTGAAATGCATTCTGGTGGATTTAATTTTGTAAGATTTGAATTAATCTTAAGCTATTGCACTGAGATGTAAAAATATAATTGGTATCATTAGTTTATCAGTTAGTAAAATTTAAGGCTTAAGTTTAAGAAGTCTTAAAAAGAAATTTAAATTCAAGGAATCCTACTTAATTAGTGTCTAATGACTATGGATAGAATTTAATGCAAATCTGAAATATTTGAATTTGTAAATGAGAGGTTGTGCCAATATTATGCTTCTGAAGAATTTTGGAAATACTCCAAAGAAACCAAAATTTGGGTAATATTAATTAAATAATGTCTCATATCTATTGTTAAAATTTCACAAAAATCAGAAGAATCTGAATTTTCGTGAAGGATTCCATCCACTTTTTATTCCTTTGCATGAAACTAAGTTAAATTAAATATAGCTTACATTATAACCAATTACACCTAACAGTTGTGTTCCAAAATTCATAATGATCGGTTAATTAGTTTAGGAGTGAATCCTATACATATAAATATCATCATCATAATCATAGCCTCCGTTCAGTCTCAAAAGAAAATGGATATCTCCCTATAAAGGTAATTGCGCATGTAATTATGAGGCAAGGATTGCCAATCTCCAACCACACCTCTCCTGAATCAGCACTACTTGAGTCCAGAGGCAAGGAAAAGTCCAAGACGAGTGGAAACAATGCTGAGATAATCAGAGAGCACATACAGCACCTGAAATTCTTAATGCTGACCAGGATCAATGTTGCTTAACTTCGCTGATCTAGCGGGAATGGGTGAGTCAACGTGATTATGTCATATACAAATATATGCATATAAACATATCTAACTTTATATAAATAGAGGTGTAAAATATAAAATGTGTACCTGCACGATTTTTAACCTGTAAATATATCATAAAAATATTAGAGAGTGCTTTGGATAGCAGGAAGATTATTTAGAAGTGAAGAGGGTTATCTTTTCCGATTATATGATATTAGTAATTATAACAACAATTGTTTTTTTTTTTGTTTTTTTGTGTAGTTTTTAATTATAAAACTATTCCAGTCAAACATAGAGAGGAAAATATGTAAGAATAAAAATGCTGCACTCAGTATGGTGATAGGAATTAAATAAGAAAGATTGCACGAAATTTCACAAACAAATTACATAAAAAATGCCAAGTAAATTTGATGACAAAAAATGACAATGAAAATCAAAGTTCTGGAAAGGTCAAAAAGTTATTAAAAAAATAAAAAATTCATAAAATCACCCCAAAGTCACAAAATATACAAAAAAAAATACTTCAAAAACATATGAGTAAAAATTTCAATATTCAAAATGACGGTCAAAAATTCCAAAAGTCACAAGAAATCCCTAGAGTTGTCCAGAAAATCAAAATGTCATAGAAAAATGTAAAAAAAAAAAAAAAAAAAAAAAAATCATCAAAGCATCAAAAAGTCACCAAAAAATTTTTAAAATTCATAAAGCCCCTCCCCAAGTCACAAAATTCAAAATCTCAAGCAGCTAAATATACATTACCTGAAACTCCTTGGCTTAACATTCACAACGAACATGAGTTGGAACAGATACACTGAGAACATTAGCAGAGCCGCTGCAAGGTAGGTGGGCTCTCTCTCTGCCATAGTCTTTGGAACTCCCTTCCGGGTTCCTGCTTTCCTAACTGTACTGACATGCATTAGTTCAAGTGTAATGTGAACAGACATCTTGCTGCTCAACTCCCTACATAGTGTCCCTGATACTAGCCCCCTACATCAAAGTGGCACTGTTTGGGGTGAAAATGGAATAAACAAAAACAGAAAAATCATCAAAATAACAAAAAGTAAAAAAGATTTTTTTTATTAAATAAAAAATCACTAACAAAATTACAAAGACAAACAAAGAATTTTTCAACCACTCAATTATTTCATAAAAAATGTAAACCTGAACTAATCATCTCAGAAAGTCATTAGGTACAAAAAGAAATGAAACATATTGTAGTCTTGCTCCTCATTATGGGTAGTGTATATTGGCGATAGTAACGTCCTTGAACAGTGCTAAGAACGGCGCTAACAACTAATATACATGGCGAATATAAATTGGTGAATAAAAAGATAGATAAAAGCGTGAATGTTATGAATAGGTCACCAGTTAAAAAGAGTTAATTTAACAACATGATTTTTGGAATGGAAGTGAAAAAGCATGAATTAACAAAATATATTTATATCAATAATTTTACACTTAAAATGTACTTTGATAACAAAGCCTTGTTGAAGTTTTAAAGTTCTTGAATAAGAAATAGTTAAAAACATCAGTAAGTTTTTTCAAAGTTCTGTTTGTGTGTGTGTGTGTGTGTGTGTGTGTGTGTGTGTGTGTGTGTGTGTGTGTGTGTGTGTTTACCTTTTGGGTGGCTGTGTTCACTGGAGATATAGGAGCAGACTTAAGGCAATTTCAGCATGAAGCATTCCAATCTTCTATGATTGGCATTGTTGATGTTAAGAGTCATGGCATGGAATTTCTGTTCACCAAGTTACAGTTTTATAACCTTGTTGAATTTCACACAAGATTGTTACGTTTTGAGTTTGAAACGATTTTCATTGGTTGGAAAATATTTCGAGTTCACACATTCCTGTGAAAACCTATTTGCTTTAGAAGTGATGAAGAGAACAAATCTTAGTGAAGTGGAAAAAGATAAAGGGTAGCAATTAAAACCATTTACTGTTTAGAATTAGTCCAAATTGCATCATGCCAAAAATCCCACAGAAAAATGAAAAAGAAAGAAAAAAGTAAGCCAACATGTGAAAAAAGAAAAGGGATGGCTTTCTAATCTACCACAATATAATGTGAAACTTTGTTCAATAAGCATCACCCCCCCTCCAAATCCAACCCTCTCTCACTTTGTTAGGGGTGGCGGTAGTGTCACAGCTACCTGTTTAACATGGTTCTGGTCAAATAAAGGGTTCGTGAAGACTGAGTTCAAGGTGTTCAAGGAACGTTCTGATGAAAAAAGTTGTTTTCTCTGTGCATACACTTGCTGAATTAATAAAAACAAATAAACATTCTAAGCCAATCATATACATTTCTCTGGATTCATAAAAATTGCTGTTTTGATCCGTTATAAATGCATAAAAAGCCAGATTTTTCTTCAATAACAGACAGAGATAACATCTATTTTGCTTCAGCCCTGCTCCTGGCCATTATAGAATAAAGAGACAATGAAATGGAGTTTCATTCTATATTCAAAAGCAACTTTATTTGTCATCTTCACGTGTAGCGTGTACAAGACTGATATGGGTTAGTAGCTGGAAGTGTTTTTGTGTGCAAGGATAGTATGAATATTATACCGGCTTGTTGACAGAGAGAATAGTTCAGTTTACACATGTTTGTAGCCAGTAGTCGTCAGGACGAAGGTGGCCAGTTAAAGGAGAAAGAAAAAGCAAAGTTTTCAGTGTGTTTACGTGTTGTAAGAGTTTGTGTCTGATAGTAGATATGAGGAAAAGGGTTCGTCTCATGATAGGAAAAAATACGAGTGAAGAGTATGTGGAAGCAAGTTTTGACGATAGCCATGTTGGCTTGTGGTACTCACATAAGCTAGGGGCGAACGCCCTCAGGTGGTGTTTGCTGTCAGCCAGCAGGGAGAAAAAAGAGGAGGAAAAGTAACCCTTTCATTTTTTTATGTACTTGATCATGTGATTGAAAGCTGGCTTATGATTGGGCAAGCCAGTAAGACGGAAGATTTAAATTTCGAGCCGCGAGATTTTTCTCCTGCCTGTAACAAGTTTTGACTGCTACATCTTTCTATCAAGCTTCTATCAATTGAAATAAATCGCTCTCGTCTTGGGATAACTGTCGTTGGACATAGCGACTTGTTTTCCATATACTCAGCTAATTTATGCCACATTGCTAAATTTCTGTATATCAAGGCCAAAATACCACTAGAGGTTAAGGATTAATGAAATGAATAGCTTGACAGTTAAATAATGATGAATATTATGACAAGATTAAAAATCTCCATATACCACCCACTCAAAGAGCAACCGACCCTGAAAACAGTAATTCTTCCTCCTTTGTCAGAAACATCGCTCATAGGAGGTGAAGGCAAGGCTAGCAAAAGGAAGCGAGTGCGAGCGGCTGCAGAAACGATAATAGACAAATCAATCATTTCCTAAAGAGATCGTTTATTTATTTTTGCCAAATACTTAATGAATGTTTAATATGTCGTAAACAAAACCATCGTAAATAAATGAAGTAATAGAATGTGTTTGTTTCGATCTACCGTACTATTTAACAGTGGACTGTTTCTATTGATCGGAATGTGTTTCCGGTTGAATGTGTCGCACATGCGCACTTGATTCTTCCTGGTCAATAATGCTGGAAACGTGATGTGGCACCGTCTGTGTCAGCCACTCATTTAGCCCTTCGCTTTTTGCAACCCCCAAACAGAACGAAATATACAATCAAACAATTTATAAATATTTAAAAGTTATATACAAAACGAATTCCGAATGGGTAAGTACGATCGTCTCATCCTTAATTTATTTTATTTTCATGTACAATATAATTTTCATATGAGGGAGGGCATTTATGTTTTTTTTTATATAGAAGAAAATAAAAAAAATCTATCTAAAATTAATATAAATAAATTCAATTCAATTTTAGCAAACAGATGGAATACCCGAATAAAATATTTTTGGTTTATTAATTTAAAATTATTCTTCGTAAAATAATTTAAAAATAGAAATTTTAAGAAAAATCGCACGACTTGACCTCCCCCGGCCCCCCTTGTATCACTAAAAAATGTCGTGCTTCTACAAAATTTGAACCGAATTAAATCGACTTTTGTCGAACTAAACCTAAAACCTAGTTTAGGATTAGGTTTGGTTAAAAAAAAAAAAAAAAAAAAGGTGCAAAGAGTGATCCGCGCTAATTTTTTTAAAATCGTATTTCTACGTTTAATTAAAGTTTTATGTTTTTTTTATTCAATTGTCAGGTTAAAGTATAGAATAGTTACAAAACAACCTCCCCTCCCTACGTTAAGAATGGCTTTTTAAATAATGACGTTATTATTTCAGCACGGATCACTCTCTAAAAAAAACAAAAACTGGAAGGTTCAAATTCTGTAGAAGTGCCGGCTGACACTCCGAAAAACAAAATGAATTGGTGCTTGTGCAGAGAGTCCGCGCTATTTTTTTTAAATCGTATTTCCAAGTTTAATTAAAGTTTTATTTTTTTTATTCAATTGTAAGGTTGAAGTATAGAATAGGTACAAAACACCCTCCCCTCCCCATGTTAAGAATGGCTTTTTAAATAATAACGTTATTATTTACGTCCGGATCACTCTCTGCACTAATACTTTCAGATTTTTTTTAATTTATATATTTGGGTACTAACCCTCATGGCTAATATTCCTCGGCAAACGATAACAGCTGAAAGACTCGTTTATTGGCATACAATGCATTATTATTATTATTATTATTATTATTATTATTATTATTATTATTATTATATGTTGATACTTATATATTTATGTTACTGTGCTGAAATAATAACGTTATTTAGGAAGCCATTCTTAATGAGGGGAAAGTGTTTTGTAATTACTTTCATCTAACAATTTAATAATAAAAAAAAGATATAGTAAAACTTGAATGTAACGTGAAAATACTATTTAAAAAATAGCACGGCATAAGCATCTAAATGTTTTTATTTTTGTCTTGATGTGTTCTTCAATGAGTCACCACTTATCAAGGCTAAAAGCCACTCTAGGATAAGAATTAATGAGATGGATAGATTAACTGAATTTCGATGAGGACTGTAAATAATGAATGAATAAAAGTTTATGACATTAGATTTTAAGATGGCTGTGTTGTAGCCGTCAGTGAAATCAATTAAAGTTTATGGTGGCTTTCGTGCCTTGCTTTGATATCTATATATTTCGTGTATTAACAACTATTGCCCTTTCCTCTAAATAAGGAAAACCTTGATTCTTTAATTTTGATCGTAAAAAATGTTTCCTTTTCTGAACAGCCCTTAAAAAATTCTTTAAAAAAAAACAAAAAACAAGACTTTATTTATTTTAAAATAAAGAATATGTTACATTTTTAACAGTAAGTTAAAGAAAGTTGAAACATAAACACGACTTTTCAAACTCTTTTGTGTAATATTCCTGACAATAAGAATTGGAATAAATACACAGAAGATACTGCTAAATCTGCGAAGAAGGTGGATTTCTCACATGTGTCAGTATCCTATATATCTATAAAGCCATCAATTCGCTCATGCATATCGAGTATTGTTGTCACATTTGGGCTGATGTATCAATCATGAGTCTTTTCCCTCTTGGACAGGATACAAAATAGTCTCTAACCTAAAGGTCCCACACTGTCTACCAAGTTTCAACCTCTGTCAAATTGTCACAATGTTGTATCACTGTGCTTGTTTTATGCAAGTACTTCCACAGAATGTGCTCTAATGAATTTACTGCACTTGTATCTCCTCAATGTAAATACCCCCTTCCCTTGACTAGCAGCACTGCCCCCCCTCCATCGTAGAGTACTCAAAACGCTGAAAACCTTTCTACTCTAATAGCTTTTTCCTTGGCCTATTGTTTGCTTTTGAAATTCCTTCTCTACTCTTTTTCTCAAGCTATGGAGAAAATTAAATGTAATATGAAAAAACATCTTCCTGTTTAACTCCCCATTTATGATGTTCCTTATAAATTTGACCTGTAATCATAATAGCTCCATACATCTCGGTAGCAATATGCCCCCACCCTTTTTTTGAAAAAAAAAATTTCTATTTGGATTTTTTTTTAATATGATCAAAATAAACAAATCTAGCAAGTTACAAAGGGAAATAACTCTAAAAATATTAGAGTTGCATAAAAAAAAAGTTCAGAAACCACGCTGCAGTTGAGATATGCAGCAAGTTTCTGCAGGTGAATCCAGATAATCCCAGTCAAAACTTCACCTATGATGCTGAGTAACGAGATACCTCTGCAATGATTTTGTGACCTTGTTCTCACTCTCTTTTCTAGTTTCTTCACTCTACTTTTGAAGTACACATTTGGCAAAGTTAAGAAAGGTGATTTACAAGATGATATGGCAAGCTATTCGATTTCTGTTTCCTCAGCGCCATGGACATGCTTTTTGTTTATGATTTGACAGAGATAACTTGCACTCTTTATGAATTTCAATTGCTGATGGACCATTTCTCCAAGATCTGCAGAGACTTTAGCTGACGATCAGCTTAAAAAACAAAACAAAAAAAAACTTTTAAAACATCAACAGTCATTACTCGTGATGACTATGAGCTTTACGAGGTTCATCAGTTCACGTCTGTTGACTCCACTATCAGTGACAATCTTTTCTTAATTGTAGGAATTGACAGAATTGTAAAGGCAGTATGCACCAATCTGAGGCTGTCGGTGAATACTAAGCATTCCTCTTCATTGTCGAGATCCCTAGATGCTGAAAAGCCTTCTATTCTAATAGTTTTTTCCTTCAGACTGCTGAACTTTGGAATACTCTTCCTGCTTCTCTGACTGTATTAACCTATAGAAGTTTAAATGTAACATGAACAGATATCTCGCTACTCAACTCCCCACAGTCCCCTGTTAGACACAATCCCAAATAGTAGCCTCTTACATCCAAGTGGCTATATGCCTTGTTTGAAGTAAAAAGTTAAGAAAAAAAAAATAGAAAGATGGCTGTATGCAATGCCTGTATCATCAGCACATTGCCACACATGAAAGAAATCTGAACATGAAAAGCATGCCCAACACTAAGGTCCTGTCTTGAGCACATCTTCCCAGCATGTTCATACTGCTCGGACTATGTTGACTGGGCCACATTCACCATTTGTAAGATGGTTGCATCTCCAAATCTTTTTTATGGAAAGCTGGCATCTGGAAAGAGACTCACTGTTGTGGTACCTGAATATTGTACAACACAATATGACGACCAACCAATCAAAATGGTGAGAAACCCTTATCAAATACCTTGAGTTGGCATGAATAACTGACACAAGAGGCGGGCTTGCAAAAGCAAAATGACAACTTCAGTGTACCAGGAACAGACCACACATGTAACCATTGCAACAGAGACTGTCATTCTTGTATTGGCCTCTACAGTCACAGACATCTATGCTGCAACTCAACAAATAACGGGGATGCTATTCATGATTAACTCTGATTGACATACGTCATGAATGTCTTCTAAGTGAATAAATGCGGAAGGTTTATTCATTTGTCACACTTATATTACCATCAAAACAACTTATTTTTATTTAAAATAAGTCTTCTGTCACTGTGTGTGTCTAATTTGCATAACAATCATTATATATTTTAGGTTATTATAAACTAATGTTTGATGTTATTCATTTGTAATTGTTCTATTTTTCCTATATATATGCAATAGTTTTGTCTAACAGTATGTAATTTAAGTGATTTAATAGATAGAAAAGGATAAATTACCAAAATCTGAAAATATTCTGTTTAATACTAAGGGAATTTAAATAAAAAATATTTTTTAAATTATAGTTGATTTATAATAAATATATATAATGCAAGTTATACATTTACAAAGAATACTTTGAGTTAGATTAATATGTGGGTATTTTTTTGCGTGTGTGTGTGTGTATATATATATATATATATATATATATATATATATATATATATATACATATGAGTGTAATCAGTCACTGGAAAATTATAAGCATATAATACTGAGTGTTCTTTTGAGACCCCCCTTTCGTGTGTGTGCATATATATATATATATATAACCTTTTCTTCAAGGGGTTAGATGCAAGGTCAGGTGTGAGTTTGATGAAAGTTTTTGTGAAAAATCTTGATATACTAATATTTCTCACTAATCATCTACAGCACCTTCTTAATGAATGTTTTACAGAAATATCCTTACATTTTATCTCTTTACAAATACTATTACATTTATTCCGAGATAGCTGCTTCTCCCAAATATGTCTACTATGAAAGAATCTAGCAAACACTTTCCTGTCATAATATTTTTCTACTCTCGGACTATGTTGATGGCCTTTTTAAACCTATACAGGGCTTTTAGATTAGGGAAACACAAACATCAAAATTATTTCATTTTAATCTACATAACATACAAGCTTCCAAATCAAAATAATCACTTTTTATTGAAGAATATCGAAATGCTGGGGTTCAAGCATCCATCTGTTGCGAATGTCTGTTTCTTATACTTTCTGCAACCTTTTTATCTAATGAACACATGACCACTTGCAAATGCTACCATCTATGTGATTCGTTTACATGAAAATAATTTTCTTACATTCTAACAATCAAGATATTTTTATTGCAAAAACTGTCTAATCAAAATAAAATTCTTTTCTTCATCCAAAAAATTCAACTATATCTTTTAATTTAATTTTCCTGAATTTCTTGTGAAACAAACAAGTAAAATATCTTTCATTTAATGTTTATTTTGATTGGTCTGTTTTTTTTTGTTTTTTTTTTAATGATTTCATTTATTGAATTTATCTAGAGTTGAAAGAATTTACTAATTTCTCTAAATATATTTTCATAACTTACTACCTCGCTCTACTGGGTATTGAGCACTGTTGAAGGAAATCAAAATAAAATAACTTTTTTTAGGCCTGAAATGCTAATATATCTCCCTTTTTTCTTTTTCCCCGTGAAACTTGAGTGATTATAATATAACGAAACACTTCCTATGCAAATCTTTAACAATCACAACTTCTAAAGCATGTTTCACATGAGTATACTTACATTTCATCCCTGTTTAGAAATTATTGCATTTAATCCAACTAAACTGATTCTCTCAAATGATGTTTGTCCATTGCTTGCAAAGATGACTGTGATCTTGCAATTGTTCTGGTGGTTCAGAAATCGTTTGTTAGACTGATTCGAGCTCTGAAATGTTTCCGCACGTTGGACACCTGTGAGATGATTCTATAGCAGAGGTGCTGACTGCTCTCTCTTTTCTAATGTTACGTTTCCTCTTGCGTTCTTCATTGCAGCAACTTTAGCACCTTTGTGAATTGCAGCATGCCAAGAACATCTATCTTTGGTTAGTTTTTCCTACCAGTTAGAATACAAACCGAACTGTTTGAGGGAGACTTTCAGATTGTTCTTGAACCATTTCTGCTGGCCTTCTGTGGGTCTTTATTCTTTGGACGGTTCACCATAAAGGAGCTGTTTTGGGAGCCTTGAATCAGACATGCAGCATATATGATCTGCCCAATGAACTTGGCACTGCTGCAACATGGTGTGTACTGACGGAAGATTTGACCGAGCTAAAATCTGTGTGTCTGATATCTTGTCTTGCCACTTGATTCTCTTAAATACATACTTCCACAAAGAAAATAGCAAAGACTTTCATACTCCTTCAATTAAGTCTTCCCAAGAAACTCATGATCACCATGTGATCATAGGTATAGTTTCCATTGAACCACTGTTTATTTCATTTTTAAATAATACTATTCCCTATAGTGTTGGGACGATTAATCGGAATCAGAAAAATTGGAACTTTTTAGGGTATTGGAATAAAAAAAAATCTTTGCCTATTTTCCGATGCCAAATATGTTTTTGTTTTTTTTAATTTTTTTTTTTTAATTGATTTTGTTTACATTGGAGAAAATTTGTGTTTTTATGGTGATTGGGGAAAAAATAACTCTAAAGTTAAGTATGTAGAGATTTATAAAAATCGGAATTGGGAATTTAGTACAGAATCAGTAATTGTATTGGAAGCAGGAAAAATGGAATCACCCTCATCACTAATTCATTACTTTTTATATTAGATTTGTAAATTAAATGATAAACGCACCCTGACTTTCAATTACAATCTCTGTGTTTCTAAACAGAATATCGGAATGATTCCATTTCGGTAGTGCCATCTACACATTCAAAATACACAAAATCACACTTCAGAATACTGGATTAAATTAAATAACTCCAGTCTTATATAAAATGACATTTGTCAACATTGTAAGTTATTTTTAATAATCATGTGTTAATCTACTGTTCTATTTCTTTCTTTCTTAAACTAATTTTTAATAAACAACTATTAGGACTGTTGTTCTCTTTCAAGTTAAGTATTAAGATTTCCAAAAAACAAAAACATACAATACCAATAATTACTAAAATGATTGATTCTGTTTAAAATATAACAAAACCTAAATCGCTTATGTTCTCTTTAATACCTACCTTAATAAATCAGTTTTTTTTCACAATATAACTGAACAGTAAATTATTTAAAAAAAAAAAAAAAAAAAATCAAGATTTATTTATTTTTTTCTTGTCCTGGATATGACCTTAAACTATATCCGATGGTGAGGCCCCACCTTGCGGGCCTTGGGGAGTGTGGAGCCACCCTTTAATTGCCATTGCTCCAAGGTCCACTCTGACCTGGAGTGGTAGTACCTGTTAGAGTCCCAATTATGGGTTAAATAGAATCTGACTTAAAAAAAAAAAATATACTCCATTAAAAATCGTTCCTCAAAATAACTAGATTCGGCATTAAATAATCTGAAAAAGGTCGATATGCTGTAAGACAAAAACAACCAACCAAGATTTATTTTTATTTTTTCAATAAATCAATTTTTTGTAATGAAGTATTACGATTGTTTTCCTCTTGATTTACTAACCCAAAATCAATTAATTTGGTACTTAAGTTTGCAGACTTTGATATTTCTTAGATAATATTTTGAAGTTAAATTCAATTTTAACAGTATCTTCTTTTTATAATACAATTAACTGCCCCACCACCACCACTACTTGTTCATACTAGATTTGTAAATAATTCTTTTCATTAGGATTTATTAACTAAAACAAAAACCATTTGCTTTTTCAACTTCTTAATCATGGGATTTGTGAAACTACTATTACTTATAATACATAACATCAAACAAAAAATATAAATTTTTGGAGATTAACTAAGAAATTTCTTGAATTAATCTATTTTCCCTCAGCAAGTGTGTGTGTGTCAAGGGTATATGTTTCTATGTAGAAACGTTGATTTAATTTGAATAAAATAAAATATGCATCAAGTGAGCTTGAAAGTCAAATCAAAACGTAATAATAGGAAAATAAACAAATATTTTACTTGTTTGAAATTTATAACATAAAAATATTTTGGAGCTAGACTCTCTCTTCAGTATTTTTTCTTTTGTTTTTTCTTCTTTCTTGCCATGTTGTAAAATTGGAGAAAGAAAAGTCTGTTTGTAAAGGGCCGCGTGTTGTATCTCAGCGGTTGTATTTTGAAATGTTGGAACTGTGCGTAGGTAACGCAAGAATAGTGTCAAGAGTGTGAATTTCCATATAGAAACGTTGCTTTAATTTGAATAAAATATGTATCAAGTGTGCTTTCTCCAACCTTACAACATCGCAAGAAAGAAGAAGAAAAAACATACTGAAGATGATTTTAGCCCCAAAATATATTTATTATAAATTTCAAACAAAATATTTGTTTGTTTTCCTAATATTACATTGTGATTTGGCTTTCAAACGCACTTGATGCATATTTTATATATATATATATATAAGGTTGGTGTAAAAAAAAAAAAAAAAAAAAAAAAAAAAGAAGTTTTTTGACATGAAGTTGAATGTCAAAAAAACATTATTTTTGCACCAACCTAGTATATATGGACATAGCTCAGAAGCTAAGGAATGAGGGTGGCGAGTTAGGTGTTGATTCTAGCTGATAGCACCCAAGTCGCATATATATATATATATATATGCTAGCATGGGTACCCGGCATTGCCTGGGTTGACATGAAGTTCTGTTTGAAACACGCCTGCTATAATAATCATTTTCATCATGGGTAACGTGGATACCCCCACAACAATTTCAAAAATAAAAGAACGGATAAAAACATGTAAATGTAATCGCCCTCAAAAAGAAGTATCTGATACTCTCTCCACCGGATATTTCGACAGAAGGTATCACTGTACTAAGAAATGATTTTGTGAACCTAAAAAAATAACGTTTATAAACATTAATGTGTGCGTTTATTTTTTATTTTGGTAAATATGTAGTTTAATGGCATAAATTATTTACCCGACAAAAAAATATAAGAACTATTTTTATATAAAACACATTGTTAGACCCAAAGGTTGAAATAAAACCAGAAAAAAAATTTCATTTTTATTATTTTTTATCATTTATATTTATTATTCGAGGCTGCTATATTGCTTTTAAAATTTGGCCTTTCTAAGGTTTGGCAGATTGGCCTTTTTAAGCTCTTCATGTTTTTGGCCGCCATATTTTTTTTTGTAATGAAAGAGCGTAAAAAAGGCTAAATTTTAAACATATAAGGCGTGCACATTTAGTCTAATAAAAAATGATAAAAAACATAAAATTGAATTTTTTTTGTTTTATTTCAGCCTTTGAGTCTAATGATGTTTTATATAAAAAATAGTTTAATTTTTTTTGTCTGTCAAATAATTTACGCTGTTAAACTACACATTTACCTTTATTTTTTGTAAGAGCACATTTTTTTAATGGCTTTTCTTTTTCTTTTTTTTTTTTTGTAAATAAAGGAAATTTTCGATTTGCTTTTTTTGGAGGGGGGGTCGATTTGCTTTTTATTTGTCGTTTTATGTTTCTAATGTAACCCCCCCCCAATTGAATTTTTCATATTTTGGGCTTTGTTTTGTTTATTAAATTGTTAGGTGAAAGTAGAAAATGGTCTCATAAAAAAATAATTAAATTTAACGTTATTTTATGTTTCCAATTTAATTCCCCCCCCCCACCACCACCAGAAAAAAAAAAAAATTGTATTTGTCAGATTTTGCCCTCCCCCTCAATCTCCAAACTTGAAAAAATGCTAGAGGTGATATGTCTTGTTGAGCGCTTGGTGGCCAAAAAGTGGGTGCTCATTTTACGTTAAATTTATATAGAAAAGTGATCCTCCACTCTAACATTTTATTTTTTGCAAAATTTTTTCTCATAATATTTATAAAGGCTGTTTTAATGTATTAGGCTGAAAAAAAGTAGATCTCCATTTTTTTAGGGGTTAACCGCCCCTGGATCACGTTGTATAAAGTTACCTTTTTAATTAGAAAATTAAGTTTGTAATCGATGAAATAACGTGAAAAAGAAAGAAAAAAAAAACTGTAAATTGTTGAATTTAGAGGGTGGGGCAGTAGATCTTCATATTTTTAGGTATTAAACGACGCTGAATTACATGGTAAAAATTTACCGATTTTTGTATTGCCATTTAAGGAATAAACTAAAACAAACAAATGAAATCTTTTCAGTTTTTTTTTTCGTAAGTGTTTTTCTTTTTTTTTTTTTTTTTTTTTAATATTTCAAAAAAAAAACAAAAGCAAAACATTTTTCTATCTGCACGGAATTATTTTTCCAGCTAGAAACTTAATGAAATTACCAAATGATATTTGAAGTTTTTTTTTTTTGTTATTGTTTTATGCATGGCACCTAGGGGCAAATAACTCTAAAAAAAGTTTTTAAAAAGGGTTGCTGTTGGAAATATTAATTCCAAAATAAATTAAATATATTATCAATATAATTGTTGTTTAAAATTTATTAAATAACAATTTTAAATAGAATACTTAAAATAATTCTCTCGCTAAAAACATTAACTAAGATACTGCTATTTAGTAAAATCGATTTTTCTTAATGTCATATACAAATAAGGTGATCTCTTAATTGTATATTTTTGCAAATGTCATACTATATATAGAAATAAATGAAAGATTAAAGTAAAACCCGTTTTGTATATATTAATCAAATTGTGAACAAGCAAACAGTCAGTAATATGAATTATATATTAGTTTTGATCTCACTATTATATATTAGATTCAATTGCTTCAAATAATAAATATGTAATTTGCATTAATTAAAATATCATTTAAGTGTCTTGGGCAACGCCGGGGTGTGTGTGTGTGTGAGAGAGAGACAGCCAGCCAGCCAGCCAGCCAAGTACCGCTGATATAAGGTCTAAACTACCCGGATTTCATCATGTTTGGCAATTTGAATTTCTATCCAGTTGACACTCCTTTAGTGTTATTTAAATAAACCTTTATTTTTTTATCACCACTGTCTGAAATTGATCTTGTTCTTAGACATTTGTTGTTGGAGGGCCGTGCCTCAGAAATGTGTGTTTTTTTTTTATCTTTTAAAATAAACTTCTTCCGGGTTTTATTTATTCAAGATTTAATCCAACTAGAACTTATTTTTCAGTTTTTTTTTTGGGTGGGGGATTTTATTAATAATTGATTACTACTTGCCCTAACCCCATTCTTAAACTTTTGAATTACGATATTCTATTAGTTCTTGCTAAAATAAATTCTACCGGTGTACCGCCTCCTCCTTTTCCCAATGATGTACTCCACTCTCCCTCCCAAATTTTAATGGACACCTGTCTCCACCACTTTCAATTATTATTTATTATACATTTTTGTTTTTCTTTATGACATTGATATTGTATGTTTTTATTCTCCATAATCTATAAAACTCAATATATGTATGTGATCTTTATAGAAAGAAAAGAGAATCTACATAAAATCTAAGTGTATTCTCGTGTGCAAACTTTTATAGAAAGACAATGAAAATGTTCTCAAATCTTTTAAGTGCACCCCTTAAAACTTCAAATGTTTTGATTTTTATATCGTGTGTATAAAATTCTCTGGGGAAGACAATGGAAGTTTTCCCAAATCTTTACATACCCCTTCAATGCGCCAAATGTATGCCTCCCTCCCTTCTAAGGAAGTTATGGGGTCAGAATTCCCTTAAAATTTAAAATACATACATCTGGTTTTAATGATATATATATCTCAATTCAAAGAGTTTTCTAACATTTCCGCTTCTGATTATATTAGAGCGAAATGGGAGAAGGGGCAGTAAAAAAAAAAATTTTATGAGCATATATAACATAATAAAAAAGTACATGATGATCCCCATCTAATCTAAGCAACATCAGGTTTTACTGCTAGTCTTATATAAATCTATACTGTCAAGAATTGTGTCAACTGAATTAAAGGAATAAATTGTAAGATGGTCAGCATGATAAAATTTGAAATATAGACTTTTGTTATTCATTCATTATATGCTCTTTAATTACATTGAGCTTTTTAAATAAGGATTGGTATATATAAAAAGAAATAAGTGAAGAAAGAAAATTTCCACAGAAGTGTGTGTGTGTTTTCTATGGAAGAAAAGATTAAAGTTCTACATAAAAAAACTTAAATGTATTGCTATGTAAAATTTTCTAAGGAAGACAATGAAAGCTGTCCTGAATCTCTAAATACTTTAAGGGACTTGTGATGACAAGAGTTTCTTTAAAACTTCAAATATATCCTATTTTGATGAAATTTAAACCATAGCTATAAAATTTTCTGGGGAAGACAATGTAAGTGGTCCTTAATTTCTATGTCTCTCTCTATATGTCTGCTCTAAAGGAGCTGTAAGAGCAAAACTCCCTTAGAACTTGAGATATCTATATCCAATTATAATGAAATTTAAGTCTAAGGAGAGTAAAAAGTGGAATTTGGGTTTACTTTTGGCAGCCTCCTAACTCTCGTTTCTCTTATTTTGTCTTTTAGTCCGCATAATCTGTGACCGATTTTTCTGACAAAAGTGGAAGAATTGCTGTTTTTAGGATTGGACTCTATTCATTTAGCACTTAGTGTTAATTAGTTTTTGACCTAGTTTTTTTTTTTTTTTTTTTTTTTTTAGCTTATATCAAATGGCTTCATACCCTGTCTGAATCGATTTCCATAAAAAACACTAATGGTAATAAAAGAAAAGAACTATGATATGATCATAGTAAAAAAGGAAAGTGTTGTGCATTAAAACCCAAGAAACGTTGGGTATTTATTTCTACTAGTTCACACAAAGAAAATTTATGAATTGTGTTCAATCCACAGCAGTAAATGATTTATTTTTCTTGTAAAAATAACACCTGCATTCTCTATTAAAAAGAAGAAAAAAACTGCTTGAGATGTCCTCTTTTCCACTGAACCGAATCTCAATTTTAATTTTTCTTTAACTTGTTTTTATCTCTTTCATCTGACCTCGTTTTACACTTGCTGTAATTTGTGAATAGATTTACTTTGTTGCTTGACATATCTTGAACTATCAAAAACGTCTGCAAAAGCTTGAATGTCTTGAATTGCAAGATTGGCCAGTCAAAGAAAACTTTGAAGCAAGCAGTTAGACAAGACTTACAGAGTGTAAGTTGGAATATGATGACTTGCTGAACCGTGAAATATCAAAAACTAGTTTGGGTGCCTGGCGTTGCCCCGGTGTTTGGAGGTGTGTGTTGAGCAAAAAAAAAAAAAGTGATAGTAGGCAGGCGGGCTCGAACCCGTACCACAAAGGAGGAAAAGAACGTGAAAAAATGTGACGTCTTTGCCGCTGCATCCATTGCCAAACCGGAAGTGGCAAATGTTTAAATTGAGGGTAGTTAATCGAAAAAGAGGCGATGACTTTCAAAAATATCGGTGAAAAAAGCGACCCTCTTCTTCTAGAAAAGTGCCCAGTCAAGGGTGAAGGAATTGATGTTTTTAGCCAATTTTTCGATATTTGTCGTCCGAAAGGCCAAGGTTCAAAACGATATTAATTCCATGAAAATCCGTCGCCTCTGTCGAAAATTTTAGGCAGACATACATACAAATAGGGGAGACTTATATTATAGATGTCTAACCCCTCAATAAAGGAAAAGCAAAGTTAAATGAACAGAAAGAAGGTAGTAGTAGTAGTATTACCTTTCTCAACCTGAAAAGCCATTAAGTCCAGTGTTTATCCACAGTCTTATAGTATTAAGCAAACAGATGCATCTCTCAAATAATACCTTGCTACTATTTGATCAACATGTCTGATAAAAAAAAAATCTTTTTCCAATTTCTTTTTTTGTAAATTATTTGAACCAATTTGGTCTTCAACCCCACCGGAAAGATTTTTTTTTTTTTTTTTTTTTTATATCTAAAATGTAGGTAGACTTCTTAACATTTTATGTTAAATGTAGGTACATTCTTAATATTTTTAGTATTAGCCATATTGAGGATTGATTATCAATTATATGGGACACTTTCTGGTGGGGTTGAAGACCAAATTTCTCCTCTTTAACAACTACAAAAAAAAAAACTTTCTCAGCCAACGATTTCCTGAGAGTCCTTCTTTCAAACTCCTCGGCTTAACATTTACAGGCAACATGAATTGAAACAAATACATTGAGAACATTGCCAAGGCTGCTGCAAAGAAGATGGGATCCTCTACTGTGCTAGAAAATTACTCGTATTAGAGAGCATTCTATATCTTTACAAAGTTACAATTCATCCATGCATGGAGTATTGTCACCACATTTGATGCATCTACCGCTAGTCTCTCATTTTTAAACAGGTCCAAAAAAGAGTTTCAAATCTAATAGGTCCTGCACTGTCAACCAAGCTCCAACCTCTGTCTCATCATTGCAATGTTGTATCTCTGTACCTGTTTTACAAATACTTCAATGGAATGTGCTCTAATGAACTCATAGCACTTGTGTCCCTTTGACGTACATACTCCTAATAAACCTGGTAAGCAGCAAAATCTCACCCCTTTACTGTTAAAGCTTCTAGGTACTGGAAAGCCTTGTACTCTAATAGTTTCTTCCCTTGGTATGCTAGACTTTGGAATTCCCTCAATGTTTCCATACTATTAACCTTCAGAAGTTCAAATGTAATGTGAACATATCTTGCTGCTTAACTCCACACAGTCCCCTGTTAAATAGTTTCAAATAATAACCCCTTAAAGTTCAAGTGGCCTTCTTTGGGGGAGGGGGGGGTTCTAAAAAAGATAATTCAATTTTTTCTTATTCAAAATAAAAAAGAATAAAAATTTTGAAATGTTTCATAGCAGCATTTTCCTTATTCTTGGAAAACTTTTCTTTTCATCTTTTTTTTCATGTGTATTTTTCATCTCTGAAGTCAAGAATCCAAGTCGGCATTTGAGTTTTTAAAAACAGTCTGGAGTCGAATGCTTTTCAGCCAACTTTTTTCTATTTTATGAATACAAATTTTTTTTTTTAAGTTTAATTTTCTTCCTTTAAAGATTGGGTATGAGACAGCCAAACCAGCTGGCAACATTACCCTGATTTTTATTGAAATCAACCGAGAGCTCTTTTTAGTATCCTCGTTGTTCCCTTAAGTGCAATTGTCTGAATTTCTTTTGCACTTGGTTCACCAGGAATATTTTGGAATTCTCGTGATAATTCAATATGGGTGAGAATGGTTTGCCTACGAACTCCAATTATCGTATAAATGATAGCAACAAAATGTATATTTGTATATGTGCATTGTTGATCATTAGTATACAAAAATGTGAATATTGTAAAAAAAATGTTTTCTGAGAGAGAAATAATTGTTTGAAATTATGCTCCAATTATTCATTTATGTATATGAGTTCTCCATTTTTTAATCCAGAAAAAGAAGATTTATGCTTTAATCAGTAGAACTCTGTTCCGTCTGCCTGCTTCCCACCTGACTACAACTTGGATGTCTTCAAGTCCAACGTTAACAAATTCCTAATGAACCGCCCCCTTAAGTAAACTCTTCATCAAATCTCCACACTAACGTACTGTACTTGCAATAACCCTTATCCCTGAGTGGCTTCCGGGCCTTGATTTAAAGAAAGAAAAAAAAAAAAAAAAAAAAACCTTCATGATGTGAGTTTTTTATTCTTTGTGATGTGTTCCACAGCACTCTCTGGTTAAAACAGACGCACCAAATTTGTAGAAAAATGAAATGTCTTTAATTCTTTTTCACAATGCTGAATTCAGTGTTTGCGTAGGTGTGTCAGAAATTTCGTGAAAATAGTGAATAATTCCACCCCATCTTTCCAAGCTTATAACTCCTCGAAAAATGCAATTCAAGCCCTAATTTTTTTTTTCAATTAAAGGAGCAAGGACCAAGGTTTCATTAAAAAAAACAAAAAAAAAACGTGTTTTTTTTTTTAAAAAGGTTTTAAACTTCGGACTTTACAGGTAAATTTCTAAAAAACAGTACATTTTTTTTTTGTTTTAAATTTGAATATATTATGTATTGACCTTTTCTCTTCAATTTGTGAGTAAATTAATTATTTACTTTTCGGTGTCTAAATTAATTATTATTAGACATTTCAAAATGGGAGGCGTGAATTATTCGACCCCCTGTCTTTCCAAGCTTATAACTCCTCGAAAAATGTAATTCAAGCCCTAATTTTTTTTTTCAATTAAAGGAGCAAGGACCAAGGTTCCATTTAAAAAAAAAAAAAAAAAAAAAAAAAAAAAAAAAATAACGTGGTTTAAAAAAAAAGGTTTTAAACTTCAAACTTTACAGGTAAAATTCTAAAAAAAACACTGTTTTTTTTTTTTTTTTTTTTTTTTTTTTTTTTTTTTAATTTGAATATATTATTTATTGACCTTTTCTCTTCAATTTGTGAGTAAATTAATTATTTACTTTTCGGTGACTAAATTAATTATTTACTTTTTAATAGACACTTAAAAATTGGGGGGGGCGTGAATTTAAAAAAAAACGTTTGTCTAAAATATTATATTCGATTTATTGGAAAGAACATAAAATTTCACATTGACCCTGAAAATATCGTAAAAATAGAATCAATAGAAAAATTTTGATAGATTTTTAAAGTTTAAAAATTGAAAAATATTGTTCGGAAAATTCATTACTGTTAAAAAAAAAATATTTCTATTTTTAAAACAACTTTAATAGTTTATTTTGGAAGTATAATCACTAAAGAAAATAAACAACCCACTTTTAACAGAGAAATTACAAGATTTTTATATTTTATTCGCAGTTTCGTGTTAGAAGTGTCAAAAATTCCTACAAAAATTCTGATACACCTTCAGTTGCGTGTATCGGCGAGCTTAGTGGGACGGGGGGGGGCTCACAAGTCAGGCGCGTGTATCTCGGTCGTCCGTTCTTCTGCTCTCCGACTGACGACGAGCTGTCTTGTTTATATAAATCCGTCTGGCTTTCGATGCACCTGGGTGTCAACAATTTTAACCTGTGACCCCATCAACGAGTACATCCACCCTCTGTTGCTCGCACCTCCGTTTCCTGCACATGCACTCTGTGACATTTGTTCAAAATCCATTTTATATAAAACTATATTTTTTTTTAAATATTAACAATTATTTCTATACCTACAAGCACTCGTATTTCATGCTTACGCAATCATCCATGTAAGAAGTGATAATTACTACTGGTCGCGAGATTCAAACCCAGTCACAAAGTCACCCTTAACTTCCTAGATTAACATTCTACCTCAAGGCCACCGATAGTTACAAAAATTTCAAAAAATTGAGTGCTTATAAATGCCAGTTCAGCAGGCATAAACAGTAAATGATTAGTATTGAAGGAAAGGAATTAGGAATATTGTCATGACTCACTTTTATTTTCTTAAAGGGGTTTTCTAAGTATATTTTTAAAAGAAATATTTTTTTTTTTTTTTTTTATGCTAACTTTTGCCAAATTGGATTTTATTTCTCTTTTTCTTTCTTTCCTTCTCTTGCTTTATCTTTGGTTATCTTTTCCTACTTTTCGTCTTGCATTGCCTTTCTTTTTCCCACTTATGGCAGTTCTCTCTGAAAACTGAAAATGTTAATTTTACTCAAATTCAGTATGTGGTGTAAGAGTTAGATGACTTCATAAAAAAAAAAATAGGGTATTCATGTTTTTTTTTTGTTTTTTTTTTTTTTACATTGTTTTCTTTGCTCACATGCACGGCAGTGACGTTCCCCCAGACTTGGAAATTTATGCTGATATCAGCTATTTTTTGCCATTGGTTACTCTCCTCTCTGATCATCATATGAGATAACAATTATAATTGTTATCTGATTTTTTAAAACTCTTTTTCACCCCAAATGAGGCTACTATTTATGATTGTGTCTAACAGGAGACTGTGGGAAGTTGAGCAGCAAGTTGTTGGTTCACATTACGTTTAAATTTTTGCATGTTAGTACAGTCAGGGAGACAGGGATGGAATTAGAAAGTCTAGCAGTTCAACATCTAAGGACCTCAACAATGAAGGGGTAGGAGTTTGTTGATTGTCAGGTTAGTTGGGAGTATGTATGCCAAGGGGGATACAAATGCTATGAGCTCATCAGAGAACATTAAAGTACTTGTAAAATAGGCACAAGGATGTAGTAATGAGATAGAGGTTGGAGCTATAAGATTTGGCTTTTTTTTTTTTTTTCTTTACGTTAGGTGAAAGACTAGTGGTAGATGCACCAGTCCAAATGTGGTAACAATACTGCATGCATGAGCTAATGGTAGAATTACTTAAATTGTTTTTGTATGGATCAAAGAAATGTTTATATTTAAATGTAAATATTGTTCAACAAATTAATTAAAAAACATTTTTGATTGTACTAATAATTTTGTTTCAAAACCAGTGTTCCCAAATTCATAATGATTGGTTCATTAGTTTAAGAGTGAATTCTATACAGTTCTATGTAAGTATAGATACATATCTAATGCAGATTTGTATATTGTTGCCATCGGTTTTTGAGATTATTTTATAAACTACTTGCAGGAAGGTTACATAAAGGTTGCCAACACCCCTAAGTAAAAGTGGTGTAATAGTATGAACTGGATTTGAATTTGGCACACCCAGATTGTCAGTCCGTTATTATGCACTTAATCGCAGTCATGTCTTTGTATAGACATTTTTTTTTTTTTTTTTTTTTTTTTTGAAAAATGCCCTATTTAGTGAATGCCCTTCAAATCATAGCCTGAAGAAATATTCACTGTTAATGGTACATGCTCAACCCAACTTTTTGTTCTTGTGAACAATTTGCTCTCTGTTTTCCACTTTTTTACTTAAGAAAATATTTATTTTGAATTTACCAAAATTCAATGCGTTTTACTGATGACATGTCAACACATTATGTCATTGCAATCCACTAGGAAATGTTTTAATAAACTCCCCGTATTTGCCCGACATTTCCCAGGAAAAATTTTGACACCTTTCATCGAAAGAAACAAAATGGCGGTGGAAAGAGCTTTATGTAAAAAAAAAAAAAAAAAAAAAACGGAAACTGAAAGTAAAAAACAATGTGAAACTAGGACATTACTCGATTAAAAAAAAAAAATTAATATAAAAACTATTTTATTCAAAAGAAATTTATTTTTATTCATATTAAAATCTTCATTTTATTTTCAAGGTACTTATGCAGGCTTTTTAAAATTATTCTGTACTTCCACCTAAAAATTTAACAAAAAAACAATTAATAAAAATTGAATTTAAATTGAAAATACTATCTAAGAATAGCACAGTTTGTATTATCAAATTGACAAGAAAGTTCTTGCAGTTTTTAGCTTTTAAATTAGACTAACATGTCTCGGCTCAAACAAAAATTTATTGATCAAAATAAGCACCATCAGAATCAACACACTTTCGCCAACGCAAAACAAGTGTATTCATGCCAGTAATGTAAACATTTTGTGTTCTTGTGGCGATGAAGTCGCTGAAAGCGTTTTTGATATGACTTAGGTTTTTGAAGCAGTTCTCACGCAGAAAGTTGTTGAGATGCTTGAAAAATTGGTGGTTGGTCTGGAAAGTATGGCGCATGAGACAGTTTCGTAGCCAAATTTGTTCAATTTCTGCAGGGTCGGTTTAGCAACGTGCAGTCGGGCATTGTCATGGAGGAGAATTGGGACTTTTCTGTTTAATACGGAGTATTGTTAAAAAATTTTTTATGCATTTCATCCATTTGCTGACAGTGTTTTTCTGTCGTAATGATTTCACCTGCATTCAAAAAAATGTAATGGATGAGACCTGTTGCAGACCACCAAACAGTCAGCATAATCTTATTTAGTGCAACTCTGTCTTCGGGAATTGGTGTGAAGCTTTGTCGACATCTAACCACTGAACTGAACTGTTGTAAAGAACTCACTTTTCATCGCAAGTCAAAACACAGTCAAGAAACTGGCCCTTCTTGCTGTGTAAAAGAAGGAAGATACTCCATAACAGCATTGTTTTTGGTTGTCGTTCTATTCATGAGGCACCCATTTATCAAATGTTTTTTTTTTGTCTTTCCAATGTCTCAAGTGGTTGGAAATGTCTAATTCAGAAGCAAGTTCTCAAACTGTTGTGCATGGATTGGCTTCAATAATTCTTTAAAAAAATTATTTTCAATAATTCTTAAAAAAAAAAAAATATTTTCAATAATTCTTAAAAAAAAAAAAATATTTTCAACAATTCTTAAAAAAAAATAAATATTTTCAACAATTCTTAAAAAAAAAATATTTTCAATAATTCTTTAAAAAAAAATATTTTCAATAATTCTTTAAAAAAAATATTTTCAATAATTCTTTAAAAAAAAATATTTTCAATAATTCTTTAAAAAAAAATATTTTCAATAATTCTTTAAAAAAAAATATTTTCAATAATTCTTTAAAAAAAAATATTTTCAATAATTCTTTAAAAAAAAATATTTTCAATAATTCTTTAAAAAAAAATATTTTCAATAATTCTTTAAAAAAAAATATTTTCAATAATTCTTTAAAAAAAAATATTTTCAATAATTCTTTAAAAAAAAATATTTTCAATAATTCTTTAAAAAAAAATATTTTCAATAATTCTTTAAAAAAAAATATTTTCAATAATTCTTTAAAAAAAAATATTTTCAATAATTCTTAAAAAAAAAATATTTTCAATAATTCTTAAAAAAAAAATAAGAACAATCAGAAAAACCTAATTAAAAGAGTACATGTGAATAGACGTTATGGTGGATACCGGTAGCTCAGAAAGCTAGATATCATCAAACATCATCCATAAGTACAACTGGCCGACACAAACTTCTTGCAGGAAGATATCAATTACATCCACAGCCTTATCAAGCAGTACATTAGGTCATTGCGACATTAGCATATAAAGAGTTTACCTATCCACATTTCAAACTTTCAGTCCTTCTAGTTACTCGGATGTTTTACTTGGCCATGACTTTCTCATACTACACTCAAAGGTAGAAATACCTTTTGGGGATCACAAAGATCCCTTCTCTGTATGCTCTATAATGGTATCCCATCTTGTTTCTCCATCACTATTCGAACATTTATCACCTGGTTGCAAGCGTATTGCTACAAAATCCAGAAGACGCTCACCAAGCACAGGTAACCAGTAACCACTAACAGTTGACACAAGAAGGGTCTTTTCATTGACTATAGTCAGACCATCAACTGGTTCACGTACCTTAATGCTTATTCTTTATCAAGAATTGAATTATTCAAAGAAACCACTCACTATTCCGTTTTTACTAGCCTGGACTTTCAGATTGCATATCATCAAATGCAAGAGGAGTAGAAGAAACTTTCAAAGCCTGTGGAAATCTATATCAATTCTGCTGTATTTCATTTGGTGTAACAAATGGTGTATCATGTTTCTGATGATCAATAGACAATCTAATAAAACGTAGGAAGGTTGCCAACACTTTTGTGTATGTTGATAACATTATATGCAGCCATAATATGATGGAACATGATGAATATCTTAATTGTTTCTTAGATGTTGACAGGAAGTATGGCATAAGTTTCAAGGAGAACAAGAGCATTTCAAGCTTGTCAAAGTGACACAACCATTTGAACACTTAAGTGTTGACTTTAAATGTCCCTGCCATCCAATAGTCGAAGCAAATATCTTAACAATCAACAAATATTCCCCTTTGCCTTTTCTTGTCAAGATATGTCTTCACAAACAGTCATAAATTGTTTCTGACAACGATTTTCGCTGTTTAGCATGCCTTCTTTTATTCACTCTAATAGTCCATCATTCCTTTCAACAGAACTAAGACTTTTTGCATAGAAAGGGAATAGCAATGAGCCGCACTACCGCCTATAACTTGCAGGGAAATGGCCAGGTAGAACGACTAAATGCCAGGTTATGGAAAATGATATCGCTAGCATTCAAGTCACAAAGACTGCTGATTTCTCATTGAGAATCAGTTTTGGCATGATGCCTTACATTCCATTCGTTCGTTATTGTGTACTGCCACTAATGCTACACCCCACGAGCAACTATTTAGTATAATCGGAAATCAATATCTGGTATCTCTCTTCCCAGTTGACTTTTGAATCCAGGTCTGGTCCTGATAAAACATAACGTACGGTCATCTAAGTATGAACCCTTTATTGACGAAGTTGAATGATTAGAATGCAACCCTCAATACGTCCAGGTTAGACTCAACTGGAAGGGAGAAAAATGTCACTGCATCAACTTGCTCCAAAACCACAAAATGTAGCACCTAATACTAATGACTATTATTTCACCAGCGACTCCATCTCTACAATTAGATGCCTCATTTGAATCGGGTGTATCCAAAGAACCTTGTGAAACCTCACAAGCTGATACAACATTTGATAAGAACCTATCAGAACTCCTTTTTCGACAATGTGCCCATCCCTATCTAAGAAACAGATGCTTGAACTTGACCTTTGTATATCATTTCATAACACCTCCCTGAACTCTTTCCACTCGGGGTGAGTGTCATATTAACATTGTTACTTTGTGTAAAATCTTAGCAATTTTTCATTCTTCTATTTCAGAGAATGCATACTTGTGATTCTAACTGAATAAAGCTTTATTAACTGGTTTTCATTTGTCTTATGTGTTCCGAATCATTACAGTAGTTGTGTATTTAAATTTATGCGTGTTGGTACAGTCAGGAAAACAGTTCTAAAGGCTGGTAGCTTGATAGAAGAAGCTATTAAAGTAAGTAGTTCTTTAGCATCTGGAGACCTTCACAGTAAATGGATTGAATTTAACTATTGTCGGGTGTATTTATGCCAAAGTGACATCAGAACAGGAAGTCCACTAAAATAGTTGTAAGATAAGCACAGGAATGCAACATTGGGATGATGGAATAAGGGCTGGAGCTTGGTCTATACTGAGGGAATTATTGGATTAGGAATCTTTTTTTCTTTATTTTTTTAAATTTTTTTTTTTGACCCTGTCTAAGAGCAACTTTATATCTAGCCACAATTTGTGAAGGATAATTTTAAAAGAATGCTGCATAGCAGATAAACAAAGAATGGTTTCCTATCAATAATTCCAAATCGCCTCCATACTTACAGAATACTTTCGCTTAGCTAAAATATTTTTTTATTATTTCTTCTTTCTTGCCTTTCAATTTTTTTAAGCCATGGTCATAGAACTATTTACAATAGGCAGAGACTAAGCTAATTAGAGAATGCATAAAACTTAGGAATATCCCGATAGACAATACAGAACTCCAAAAATGTGACTGATACATGTTCATTTACACAATTCTGAAGCAGCATATTCAAGATTGCAGAGCACAAGGCGAAAGGAGATCGCTGGTACATCTCTGAGCAAACTCCATTGTGATTATGCAAAGGGTTTAATGTGAATGTATATTGTTGCAGGTTTGGTCTGTTCAGTCGCAACATGGGATTATATTTAAGCATTGTGGTGGGGTAAGAACCATGAAATAATCTGTAAGCAACTGAAGCAACTGTTACATTCCCGTGAGTAGACAGCAGATCTAATCCAAACAGATCATATACTCCAGAAGGAACAGTCACTGCAAGGTATATGCAGTATATGTCTGATAGCACAATGATGTAGACATTCTAAAGAATAAGAATACCTTGCCTAGTCAGTAAATACCATTCATGAGGAATTTGGTAATTCTGGATACGTAACACGTAAAGCTTTTGAATATATAAGACAAGTGGTTGTCAAACCTAAGATTGCTAGATATTACTCCCAGATAGTTACATTTTGAGAATGGCACAAATGTGTCTTGAAACGAAAACCAGAACAGGAGAGAGATTACTAGAGGACAATAGCACGACTGTTTTTGCTGGGTTGAACACCATGCCTCAGTCCTCCGCTCACTCAGTTGCAAAAACGAGAAGCGATTGCAGGTATACCAATGCTATGTAAGGGTCTGAATGTGAATTATTACTATGCTACGATTAAAAACATTTCTATCGAAGCCTAAATTAATTTATTTTTATTTTTCAGGTGGGCTTTTAAGTTATTTCTCGGATTTATTTCGGACAAAAGAACGGAGGATTCTGATCCTTGGTTTGGACGGGGCAGGGAAAACCACCATTTTATATAAACTCCAGGTTGGAGAAGTTGTCACTACCATTCCAAGTAAGTAATTACCTACTTTTAAAATTTTACTCTGTTTTATTTGAATATTGTTATCAGGGCTTCATTTCATTTTCCCTAAATATATAGAGATCTTGTCTGTCATTCCAAAAAGATTTTCTTTCACAAAAAATTTACATTCACAGAAAAAAGAAATAGAAATCCAGAAGGTCCCAGAACCTTCAAGAAAGATTGAAAGGATTCTAAAATATTCTAATATTGAACGGCGCTCTCCATAAAAGAGGCTTTTGCACTAACTCTGCAATTGTTGATTTGTTTATGTGAGTTCCACCTTAGCTCTGCAATTATTGATTTGTTTATGTGAGTTCCACCTTAGCTCTGCAATTATTGATTTGTTTATGTGAGTTCCACCTTAGCTCTGGAGTGAGTCTGAGTTTAAAAATCCAGTCGTATGATTCCTCTTTAAAACTTACTGGCAATAAAAGGTAACTTTTGGAATATTTCTCTGGCCAAAGATACCATCAATTTGTCGTGGGGCAAGAAAAACTATGTTCCCTTTTCCCCCACTCCACTGTTTCACACAACAAAACAGACATGCGACGTTCCAGCATGAGAGAAAGAGAAGAGAGGACAAATAAATCTGCTTAACAACAAACCGAAAGCGAGGCAAGTTGACCTACTTATGTCCCTTTTCTCCAGCATTCCCGTGTTATTTGCTTGCTAAACGAAATATACATAAAACTCAATTTTTTCTGATTAAAATCTAAATGATTGTCCTTTTGTTTTAGATGGAATGAATTCAAATACAATTATCGAACTTCTAAACTAATTTTGATTTGTAAAAATTTTGTTTGGAATTAATGACCTTCATTTATTCATTTCCCGAGAGCGACGTCACTAGTTGGAAAGAAAGCGCTTTTCGGCCAAAAATTTCAATCCGGCTAGGAGGCTAAGAGACCCCCGAATTGAGAGATCCAAACACTGCCAAAGGATCTCCTGCAGCAGCACCAGCAGCCGCAGCAGCAGTAATTCAGAGAGCCCTTTTCAGGGCTAGGTTCTTACGAAAGACCTTCCCCTTTGTTTACTCTGTTAGCCTTCCTGACTGCAGCGCAGCCGCAGCAGTAATTTAAAGAGCCCTTTTCAGGGCTAGGTTCCTACGAAAGACCTTCCCCTTTGTTTTACTGCCTGTTGCCTCCTGCAACTTCCAGCGATCCTGCAGCCTCAACTTCCTGCATCTCCTGCCTGCAGCCTTCAGCTTCCTGCGACTCTTGCTTGCAACACCCAGCCTTCCTCCGGTGCAACTCTGTTCTGCTTTGCAGTCTGTTGCCTCCTTGTTCCAGTCCCGGATGTCATTACTAGACCGTTCCAGTGTCTAGGCCCCCAGTTTCTATCCGATCCAGACCAGGTCAAGACTCTAGACCATCCTAACGTCTAGTCTCTAGTTCCTGACGTTCAGCCAATCAATCCAGACGAGGACTCTAGACCACCCTAACATCTAGGTTCTCGTTCCTGATTCCTGATCCAGACTACCCATACGGTCAGCTGACTACTCCAGACCTGATCAACATCTCCAGACCACTCCAACGACCAGCAGACCAGTTCCTGAGAATAACTCTCGTTCAGACCATATTTACTTTCTGACGAATAAAAAGGCGATCTTTCGTCCTTTAAACGAACATCCTGTGTCTGTCATTCTTCTTTGCCTATTCACCATTTTTCTGCCTGTGTCTACCTTCATAAAGTTGTTGAGGCGATTGTCTCCGGACGAACGGCCCCACAACAAATAAAAAATTTGGAAATTATTTTTTATGAATAATTAAACTACAGTAGAACCCCAGGATACAATATTAAAAATCAGGTCAGTATATAATACACATGTATATAATCAAATAACATAAATAACACCATAAAGTGGGGCAAATACCATAACAAGGGGCCGGAAAAACATTGTATTCCACATTGTAACTTGAAAAGACCATCTCCTAGGGCCACAGTATCCTGGGGTTCTACTGTACTTCTCAGCATACTCAGACCTAATACTATCATCCACCTCCCTGCCATTAGGTTTTCTGACTCTGTCCTCAGCTTAAGTAAAATATTTTTTTGTTTTTGTTAAATGTTTTTTGGTTTATGTTAAATAAAGATTATAATTAATCTCCCTATTGTTCTCATTTAATTTATTTTGTAACAATATTAATACTGTTAAAATTATTTTTTTCTCCACTATTTTTTTTTTTTAATTTTTTTTTTTTTTTATCCAAAATTATCTTTAATGAGCAGCTTTTTACAAAAGGTTTGGTACATTTGACCCATTTTTGTGTTTGGTTACCAAAAATGTTTACATGTTTGAAATAAGGTGTTATCATGGATTTATTTTATTTAATCTCTATGATGTCATAAGTTTTAATATGTTAGCTGCTAAAAATAAAATTTATATGAACAAAATTCCTTTTTCTAGCATTTCTGCACAATTTTTGTGACAGCATCTGTTTTTCACCAATGAGTACATATAAGAATTATTAATTCTATGTTATCTATTTGTGAACTATGACAATTTTTTTTTTTTTTTTTTTTTTTTACAGACATCACCACTTATCAAGGCCCAGAGGCCACTCAAGGATAAGGGTTAAAGAGTGTACAGTAGTTAATTGGACAATATAGTAATCATTAGTAATGGAAATTCGGTAACTTTGTTAACTTAAATGGAACGGTTCATCAAGAATTTTAGTTTACGTTGGACTTGAAGACAACCATATTGGAAAGATTCACAAAGATTTTTCACTTTTTTTAATTTTCAACTATACACTGCTTAAGTTAGCCCACACAAAATACATTATCTGAATAACTTTGAATGACCATAACTCGGGTACTAATTGAGATACCAAGATAAATTTGATATTTTTTTTTATCTTTCACCACTATATATGCATAACTACATATTTTTTTGGCGTATCGAAAAAAAAAATGCTTCTTGCCCAGAATTCTCTCTATAATAAAGGAACAAAAATAAAGAAAAATCTTTATGATGTACGTACCCGTGATGAAACACAAATATTTTTTTCCAAAAATTGCATAAATAGGTGGAGTAGTTTTATTTTTATAAAGAAAATCATTTTTAAACAATAAATAAATTAATGGGAATTTGTAGGCATTACAATATAAATCTAGTAAGTATAAATTATTATCTTGCTTGTTTTTTGTGATTCTTTTCAAAATGGTGGGTAAGATAGTCGCTCCTTGGATACTTGTAAAATTGGATTTTATTTAAAAATAAAGATACTTGATAATATGTGATTTTTGGAATATGATATTTTCATTTTGTCATAGGTACTTACGTCATGCAGATCTCTTATTTTTGTATTTTAATATATGGGTAACTCTGTATTCCACATGCGGGCACTTCTAGGAAAGAAGCTTTGTTCATGGAATCTGCATTTAGATTTAGGCTAAGATAAAGAGTGGGAAAAATTGTTAATAGTGGTTATAAGTTTGGTGGGGGGGGCATAGATTGGAGCTCAGATGAGCACTTGCCATGAAAACAAAAGAGCAGAGGCAGACTTGTAACATCTATTCTGTGGGAAAGAGGTTGCAGGGAAGAGAAAAGGGCATCACCTGCTAGGTTTCAAAGCTGGTTTTGAACTCTATTAAGGTAAGATCGGATCCACCGAGCAGCTCCTGCCCAGATGTGGCAACAGTATTCCATTTTAGGATGTATTTGGCTCTTATACAGAAAGAGAATTGCATCAGCAGTAATATACCTACTGGAGTGGTAGAATGATCAAACTATTTTTCCAGCGATCTTGGCAACAGATCTGATGTGTTCCATTTCAGAACAGGAGTAAAGTCGTAGAAGCTTGTCAAGATATGGTGCTTCCCCAATTCATTTCAATTGTGGTCAAAGTGATTATGATGAAAAGTGAGAAGCTTGGTTTTTAGATGACTTAAAATTAATCAGCCACCTTTTCCCCCATTGCACCACATGCTCAAGATCAGAAAAAAAGAGAATTAGAAAGATCTTGTTATTGCTGGCTTTTGAAATGTTGCCATAGATTGTGGTGTCATCTGCATCTACAAATGATCTAAGAATGTGATTTATGGCATCATTGATGAAAATCAGACTTGGGCCCAGGTACGAAGTTTTAAGATTTTTAGTGCAATATAATGGAGCTTTGATCAAATACATTTCAGGTAAAAACACTATTTAATACTTATGTGTCCTGTTGAATATATTATTAATTTAAAAAATGACAAAAACCTTTCCATGAGAAGATATTAGATTTATTTTTCACAAAAAACACACTCTGTCCGACATTTTTTATTTTTCATTATCGGATTTCAAGGAAAGCGAGAGAGATAAATCAGTGTATCATACAAAATTGGTTTTACAACTCTTCCAAATTAAAACGTGCAATAAAATTCAATAATTTGATAAATTCTGTTTTTACTTGTAATTATTTTTTTTATTGGATCACTTTTCATAATTTTTGCAATTTATACTAATTAAGTACGTAATAGTGTTTTTATTTGAAATGCATCTGTTCAAAATGGTATTATACTGCACCAGCACCAAACTTTCAACTTAAATTTTCTTTGAAAGATGATTATGTTTCTTATGTTGATAAATGTCCATTTTTCTGAATATGTCTATAGAGATGCATAATATTTCCTACAACAAATTGAAAAAACACCAGCTTTTTCCCCCCCCATAAAAAAAATAATTTATCCATCACTTGAAATAGTAACTTTACTTGAAGTAGTTTGAAAAGAAACTATGACACAAGAATCCTGCAAGATGTACAGCTGATGTGCTGACTGTAATACTACACAGGATCAGTGAATCTATCAATGAGTGCTTCTCTTTAAGGCAATAGCTCTTGATACATCAAAGATCTTTGATAAAGTTTTTGGTACAAAAGTTTACTCCACAAATTTGTTAGTTATGAAATATCTGAAGATGTCATCAGAACCATTAAATCTTTTCTCTCCGATAGGTTTATTTGTTAACGGGCAGAAGTCTGAAACTCAAAATATCAACGCCATTGTACTTTGGGGATCCATTTTTAGAGTTACCCACTTCTTGGTCTTTGTAAATGATTTTTCAAATTCTATTCCGAGATTGTTCGTTAATATCTGCACAGATGACACAACAATCTATCGCAGCACCTCGAAGAGCACTAATGATTAGGATCTTTCTGACTCCTTCTTTTTCAATTTAGAGCACATGATGCTTTGGGAGGGGAAAAGTGGCTTGTCATTTTTAATGCCCCTAAAAAGCAATTTTCTCTCTTTTCACTATTAATGCTTGGGCCATCATTTTTCTCTAAATTGAAAGAAAAAGTGTGTGTGTGTGTGCTTGTATGTCTTGCAAAAACTTTTGGCATGTGATGGATCCTCACAAGATTTGTATCGTTTTTGAAGTTCGATCCTTCGGATGATAAATATTGTAAAATTGGCCAAAAACATTCATTCCTTTACCCTCAACTAGGCAATTTTGTACAAGGAGGGGTCGTTTTTTTTTTTCATTTTTTTTTTTCATTGACACTTTCACAAGTCATCGTCTCCGTTGGATTGACTACGCTTAATTTCAACGCTCTCAACTTCCACTTGCAGTATGGACGCATCGGGCAAGATGTTAGTTTTTTTTTTGTTTTTTTTTTTTCCTACTTCACGTTATGGGTTTGAACCTGCCTGCCTGCTACCACTTTTTTTTTTTTTTTTAAAACACCTCTCCTCTCTCCACCTGGGCTGCCTACCACCGCCTTTTTGGGGAGGGGGGAGGGTCTTTACTATACTACTTACACACATGCAGGCAACGCCGGATACCCACGCTAGTTAGTATATAAAAAGAGATTGTACAAATTTGTAAGGAGAAATGGTTAAATTTTCTTTGCAACCCAATCTTATCAAAATAACCTAAGAAATAAACAAGATATCACAAGTTAAAATTGAACACAACTTCGCTATCTTTGCCTGTTTTTCTATTCTAAACTGATTTGTGATAAAAGTATAAATTCTTAAATTTTGTACCAATAAATATTTTTCTGTTTTTTTTTTTTTATTTTATTTTATTTTTTTCCAATTTCTAGCTATTGGGTTCAATGTTGAAACAGTTCAGTACAAAAATTTAAAATTCCAAGTATGGGATCTTGGAGGACAGACCAGTATAAGGTAAGCAATTAAAATTGGAAAACATTTTCAAATTTAGATGTTTTTTAAGTAATTGTTTTATGTATGGATAAAAAAAAGGTATGGATTCAATTGAATTTAAGAGAAAGAGGTATCAGAGGTATCTTTGCTAATTCATGGAAATTTGTTTTTGTTTTATATACTGGCATGAGTTTGACAGTTTTTAAAAATCGGTTTCCAAACTAACCTCTTACTTTCTTAGTTGAAAATGATCTGTCAACTCAATCTGATGCTTAATTTATTTGTAATATTTTAGTTAATGTTTTAATAATTAAGCATTTTTCAAATTATTTTAAATGAAGCTACATCAAAGGGAGATCACTCATATTCTTGTTCAGTGGCTTTTTTAAGGCCAAATTTCAATTTTTTTTGAAGCAGTTTAGCATCAAAAAATTTTTTAAGAAAAAAAGCATAATGTACAGACTAAGGAAGAAACAAGTATAATATCATATAGATATGTTTTACAATTTATAATTAGCATATCTCTGGTGCTAACAGATCAGGTTGAAGATACTGACTTTCTGACATAAAACGTACCAAACACTGATGTTTTTTTTTTTCTTTTCTCTTTGCAAAACTCAATCATGTTATGCAAAGTTAAAAGCAAAAAGAATTTTCTTCTACAAAACAACAAAACAACCATGAATAAAATTTAAAAATCTAAAGAACTTGATGCATAAAATCTTCTTCCAAAATTACTGGATTCAGTATTAAATAACCTAAAATTACTGGATTCAGTATTAAATAACCTAAAATTACTGGATTCAGTATTAAATAACCTAAAATTACTGGATTCAGTATTAAATAACCTAAAATTACTGGATTCAGTATTAAATAACCTAAAATTACTGGATTCAGTATTAAATAACCTAAAATTACTGGATTCAGTATTAAATAACCTAAAATTACTGGATTCAGTATTAAATAACCTAAAATTACTGGATTCAGTATTAAATAACCTAAAATTACTGGATTCAGTATTAAATAACCTAAAATTACTGGATTCAGTATTAAATAACCTAAAATTACTGGATTCAGTATTAAATAACCTAAAATTACTGGATTCAGTATTAAATAACCCAAAATTACTGGATTCAGTATTAAATAACCCAAAAACGGTTGATATGCCACAAAAGAAAAACCAAAGCTAGCACATCATCCAAGTCTTTTTTTTTTTTTGCTCTTTCCACACACACACACACACACACACGGGTTGACAAAATTGATGTACTTTTCTGCCATTGGTTACTTACATTCCTGGATTATTTATCCTTGGAAATGTAAACTTCCCACATGGTTATATTTATATCAAATTCTTTTTATTGTAATTATTTTTTATGTGATTCACACAAGACATGATACATGGAGTCTACTTGCACAGTAGACATATTTCTCTTGTATGATGTATCTTTTGAAATATAAACTTTGGTTTTAAGAGTTCAATGTTTCATATTGGGACGACAGTTAACCCTGGACTCTCTATTTTGATTCACGTTTAGTGACCTGATAGAGCTACATCAGTGGATCCCACATGTTTTTTTGTTTTTTTTCAATTTTTTTTTTTCTCTTTGTATTCTTTCAGGCCGTACTGGAGATGTTATTATTCCAATACAGATGCTGTCATTTTTGTTGTGGACAGCATGGATAGAGAAAGAATTGAAATATCAAAACGTGAATTAATGTCCATGTTAGAGGTGAGTTACCTTTCCATGAATGATGTAAACCCAAAGCATTATCATTAAGTTGTTGTGTGTGTGTGTATCGTGTATCCGTAAAAAGTAGAGCAATTTCTGTACGTCTCAATGCACAGCAGAGCAAAGACAAGTTAGAAAGAAACAATAACAAATTTAACCAAATCTCAAATTTATTTCTACCCAATAAGGCCTTTTCAGATGAGTAGGCTGTTTGAGGTTTGTTACCCAACTGAGAAATAAAAAAAAAAAAAAAATCTGTGTGTTTTTTTTTTTTTTTTTTTTTTTTTTTTAGTTGAGTAACAAATCTTGAAAAGCTTACTCATTTGAATTATTATTAGGTTGAATCAAATTTGAGATTTGGCTAAGTCTTTGGTTGCTTCTTTCCAACTTCCAACTACTATTATATAAAAATCACATGTTTGTGTGTCTGTGTGTGAGTTCCTTCCTCATGGACTCAGCCATTTTGGAACCTATCTTTTGCAAATTTCACCCAAAACTAATTTATATATTTGGCAGACTTCTTAGAGATGTTTTGTACAGCAATTCATCTGATAAGTATTGAAAATTGAAACCATCCGATCTTAAAAATAGCCTTTCTTTCTTATAGATAAAAATAATTTTTATAGGGGAATATTTTATGTTACACCGGCCGAAGGAAATAATAAAATTAGCAATACACACGAAAAAGTTGAAATAGCTTAAAATATTTCAATATTGATATCTAAAGAAAGAGCTTGATGAGCTAAGAAAGAATCTTTTTCAATTTTTTAAATCCAATTAAAATTAAGGAAGTTATGGATATTTTTGTGCCTCACACGTTTGGATATTTTTCCCTCTTTAAGATCATATGCATGTTGTCACTTTTTTTTTTTTTTTTACACTATTTTTTCATAAAAATGTTATATCTTTGTTAAAACAAAAGATTAAGCAATGAAATATACCATATAAGTGTAATTTTGTACTAGGAATTAGAATATGCTACTGAAAATCTCCAAAAATTAATAGTTTCCAAATAATCTGCAGTAAATGCACATAAATATGCTGTAATTCCTTAAAAACGCCATGTATCCATTAAAAGAAAAGAAGTTAAATAACTCAAAGCTGAATTGTAATGCAAATAATTGAAATCGAAATCTAGGACTGTTTAAAAATGAATATATTGCAATATTTCTTTGGTATTATTGTAGATAATGTTAACCCCCCACCCGCCACTCCATCTGACCACCTATCCAAAATATGCGATTTTACCTTTGTAGACAATTACGTGTGAATACCTTAAAAAACTTTAATGAAAGATAAACAAGTATTATTTTAGAATTTAATGTAAAACGATTCCCCATTTTGAGCCATTCTAGCATTTTAGAGCAGTTAACCATTTTTTTTTTTTTTTTTTTTTTCTATCGGAGATAAATCTTGTGCGCCTTTTTTTTTTTTTTTCTAAAGACGATTATGTGTGGTTTTAAAAGGGTCTTTGTGCAATTATGAGAGGGTGAGAAGGTTGCCACTCTGACTTTGGGTTAATGATAGAGCTAAGGAAAATTATGTGTGAACACACTGAAGACTTGATAGAAACAAAACAAAACAATTTTAAAATTTAGAGTGGGGGTTAGTTTCACATAAATTTAATGTAAAATAATTCACCATTTCGAGACCATTCTAGCGTTTTTGGAAATTTGACTAATTTATTTTTTTATGGGTGATAAATGGTGCACTTTTCTTTAAGGCAGGATGTTGTTTTTTTAGACATTTATATGTAGCTTACCAAGGAACTTTGTTTGGTGAGGAGCTTGCCACTTAGACTTAGCGTTATTGTTAGGGCTAAAGAAGGTTTTAAGAGGTGCAGGCTTGCCATTCGTATCTAGGGTTAGAGGTAGGATTAAGGGAGTTTTTTTTTTTTTTTTATAAGAAAGCATTTGACCCCCATGTTTATAGTTAGTGGGTCACAACTATTGGCGTTCGAAAATGTTATACCTTAGATTTTGGACATCAAATTACTTTTAAATATGAAATTTATTTTTGTTTATTTGTTATAATTCTTAAGGGGTGTGAAACTTAACAAGAATTATGACAAATAGACAAAAATAAATTTCATTTAAAACAAGTGACGTCACTAACAGAAAAAACTTGGAAAACTTAAGTTATTTTTGCCCACTTATTTAAATATCAAAAAACAGTTTTTGCTAAAGCTAACAAATCGTTCATAAATTTTTGATAAATTTGGTTTTTATTTTCAATTACATTTCTTGTCCGAGTGACACATTATTTCATTAAACTTTTCAGTTTAAGACGTTTTTTTTTTTTTTATTTCTCTACCTGGACTTCGGGCCAAGATCACAGTATAGTATTCTGATGCTACACTTCGCCTTTTCTGTCAATGAAGGAGAAATCCTTCATGATTGAGACAATTCTTATGTTTGTTTCTATCCAGATTGACTCTTTTTGGGAAGCTTGATTTTCCTCACATTAACTGACCTTGTGTCTAACTGTCCTCGTGGGGAGGCAAGTAAATAGGAACTTAACTAGAAACTGAGCACCTCCTACAAATATTTAAATATTGATTTTGTATTTTTCATTTTATATATATATAATTGGATAGATAGATTTATATATATATATATATATATATATATATATATATAATTGGATAGATTAGTGTCCATTCGATTATAATCCGCTGAAAAAAATTGTAAAAAAGATGAAAAAAAAAAATGTTGGGAGGGGGGGACTACTGCTAGCACACATGAAACAAAAAAAATCATTTCACATTTTCATTTTTTTAAAAAAAATTTTTTAAACAAAACACTTTAATTCACCATTAAAAACTAATATAATTGCTAAAAGTGCACACGTTACATATTTGTTTTTCAACTATATTTTTAAAATTTGACCAAAAATAACGCCAGATTGCTTTAAAATTATATATTCTGATAACCGAAGCTCCAACTAAATATCTAAGAACATTTCTTTTATATTCATATTTTCATTTTTGTTTAATTTTTAATTCGTTTTGGAATAAAAAACAAAAAAAAATTTGTTTACAGTAAAGTAATTAATATCAGCGATAGTAGCTGCTGCTTCCACAGATCGTTTTTAGATACTTTTTAAAAATAGAACGATTTTTTCCAGGTATCATGATTTAAATTGCTCGGTACCACAAGATAAAGCCAGTTGCATTTTTATTTTTAACGGATAAATGTACTAAAGATTGATTTATTTAACAGTGAGTGTCCGAAGAAATTATTTTTCAAAATTTTCCAAACTCGTCAGGTTGAAGTCTTTTTTTTCTTTTTTTTTTTTTTAACACAACAAAAAAATGAGCTGTCAAAAGAATTTCGGACAACTGTGATATCTCTTCTAGTTAATTTCTAAATTTCATGACAAAATTCTTAAGAGAATCGCGATACGACCATTTAACAAATGAGAAGGTGGGGTCATTACAAAATCTTACTGAAAATGCTGTTTTAGATAATATTTTAATATTTTTATCACTTTATTTGCTTAAAACTCTTAAAATATATAATGTAAATTATTATTTATTAATTTATTTGAAAGTATATTCATTTTTGAACAAAACTGTGGTATTTTGAGGACTTAAGGTGCTTTGGTTTTTAAAATATGACGATTTTAGCAGAACCCCCTAGAAATTCGTAATTATCCAAAGCATTTTATCGTCCGTGTGTATTGCTAATAAAATCTCAGCAAATCATTTGTTAAAAAAAAACAAACAAAAAAAACTCAAAAAAACAAATTTATTGTCATGCGTTGATATAGCTCAGTGGTAGAGCATTTGATTACGGATAAATGATCATCTGTTCAAGCCTGGGTGTACCTCACCATTTTATTTTAATCTTTTCTTATGAATTCAATTTATGGTACTATTTCAAATCGCTGCAAATCATTTCTTTGATTGCATATTTTAAAACTAAACATTAATCAGAAGTGACTTTTCCAGGGTATTTATCATCAAGCCCAAGTATCAGCTGACGTGATATTATAAACAAACATAGATGGCATTTGATGAACGATGTTATCATTATTATTTAATTTTTTGTGAATTAGTCCACCAGACAAATTATTCCTTGTAACATAATAATCAATAGAGGATTAATTCTATGATAATACATACGCAATCTGCATAAGTTAAAACATGTTTAAGCATATTGTACGACTGGGAAACGCCGAGCAGCTAGCTAGTATTACATATGCATATATGTGAACTTGCTGTACATTATGTATACTATATATTTGCATTCACTGTACAGGTCATGATCCTTGTGTTTGTCCAAATTCTTGATCTGTGAAGGAATTTTCTTTCTGTTGAATTTAATAGATAGTGCTCAGCGTTTGACTAGTTAAGCTACAAATAATTAAACTAAAAAAACACGAAAAACGCCTTTTATAAGAAGAGTGGAATGTTCCATTGTGCTCGGATGGGCAAGTCCATTCTCTAAGTTCTGATCAGCTGCTAGTTCATAAGTGGATACGCTATTATAAAAATTTTTGTTTGACTTGAGCAATATTTACGTCTCCACTATTGAAACAGTTTCTGCTATTAAATGTTACTTCTCTTCTACACTTTCCGTATAAAATTACAAGTAATATTTTTTTCTGGGAATGAAAATGGCAACATCTCTACCTGTTGAGGTTGTTGGCTGTCCTTTCAACCTTCGCTCTTTGCTCTGTTCAGTCACCCACCCAGTCCAACATTGGAAGATCATTACATATGGGAGATGTTCTCTGAGTTCTTGGATAGCTTCATTCAAATAATAATTCAGACCATAATAATACCAAACATAATTGTAAGAACATTTCAATCATGTCATGAAATTCTTTTAAAAATTTAACTATAAGGAACAAAGCTGATACCCCTCCCCTTCAAAAAAGATAAACGACAAAGAAGCACCTGTGCTGTACATGAAAGCTTTGAACTGTAGACCTGAGAATTACAAATGATTTGTCATTTGCAGCTCTGTATAAGGTGGATGATAAAATTGAGCGATAACCGTTTTGTTTGAGGCAGTGTTGCTGAAAGATGTTGGGTAATTAAATCTATTTCACTTTGCTATTGTGAAGTAAAAATTCAAAGCTCAGAATACGAGTAGTATCCTGTTGAAATCTTTTTTACAACATTAACCTTTATTGAATCTGATTTTCTACTAACATATTAGTTTATACAACAGTCAAACAAACATTCTCTTGTGTGTGTGTGTGTGTGTGTGTGTGTGTGTGTGTGTGTATTATAAAAGGAAAATTTAAATAAACTTATCCGACTTTTTGCATTTTAATTTTTTATGATAATGCTCTATAATATCGAGCATCTTATCAAGATAGGATCTAATATACAATTTCTTTATATTTATAGTGTTAATATTTTAAGCATTTTAGTATGCACTAATACTTATACCTTATTAATATTCTCACCAAAACTATTTATAAATATCTAAATACTATGTTCTTTACTCGATAACTACCCCTGAAGATGGATCCAGATAGATCTGAAAGTACTAGGAATATTAGTGAATATGGCAGATACATCAGCCAGTTTTTGCTTGAAACTAGAAAACACATTAAAAAGATCAAAACAAAAATATGCCGATATAAATTGTCTACCATAAAGTACATTTGGTATCTATTTGCCTGATTCTGAAACTCTACTATTATTCAATCAATCAATATAGGTTTTATCACTCAATGGGGAGTCCCTCCCTGAACTTTAGCCATCTATCTCTGTCCTGAGCTATCCACTGCCATGTGGGACACATGTGTTGTATCAGGTCGTCCCTCCATCTCATTCTTGGTCTTCCCTTTGGCCTCACAAGGTGTCCATTCCGTTGTTCTGATGGATCATCTGTTATGTTGTTTGGCTACGTGCGCTGCCCATCTGTGTTTGGATGTTTTGATGGCAGTATTGATGTCAATAACTTTTGTTTGTTGGCGGATCCAGATGTTTGTCTTTCTGTCTTGTAGTGTGATGCCTAACATTATCCTCTCGATTTTCCTTTGTGCCACTGCCAAGATTTCACTTTGGCAAGTTGTCAGGGCCCATGTTTCACTACCGTAGATTGTCACGGGTAGTATATATTCATTGAAGATCTTCCCTTTGATTGACATAGTTGCTTTTCGGCAATTTTTGCTATTATTATTATTACTATTAATTATCTATATGATATAATATATACCTTCAATGCTCGATTCGAGGATAAGGATAGTGTAGTATCTGTTCTGTTTTCATACCATCCTCCCAGACATTACCTCCTTTTGAGTGAGATGGAGGATAGTGTAGTATATGTTCATTTGTCATGTATGCAACCAAAATACATCACTGGTCACATGTTTTTGCTAATATATCTAACATGTAAAGTTCTTAAATTTTGAAAGTCAAGCCCAAATAGCATTTAAATCGACAATTAAAATTTAGCTATTGACTAGCCAATTTTTGTTTCTTGGTTTTGTTTTATAGGTAATATAATATTTAATAATAAATAAAATGAACTCATTTTTTCCTGTCTGATTTTGACATTAATAGGATTAAAAATCAAGATATTTCATGCAAATATAATATGCACAAACGGCAGAACAATATCTGAGGTGTGTTATAGGCTTATTATTTCTCAAATTCCTCGATAATCTTAGATTTCTATACTTTTTCTGCTGAGAAGTCACGGCCAAAATCGGTTAAGATCAATGGAAGTGGTAAAATATTTTCTCTCTAATAAATTCCTCCTCCCCCTGCCACCACTTAACATCGTTTGGGGATCGTTCACAAGGAACAGTTGAGAAGAGAACACTGGTTTGGCTTCGTAGTTCTTTCATGTGAAGTTATTTAAAATCACTAAACTAAGCTGCAGTGCTCTGTGGCGTAGTGGTTAGCGTGCTGGACAATTCACATTATATTTTCACGTTCGCGCCGACCTACTGTAGTGTTTTTTTTTTTGTTTTTTTTTTCCTAAACAACTGGAATGGACTTTTCTTGGTGGCCGAACTGTTAACGTTGCAGATGTTTGTTTTTTTTTTTATTTCACACTTTATTTTCCTACTTTTACTCATGACTCCGGGTTTGATCCTTCCTACTTACCTACCATAACATTTTTTAAAACTCTCCCCCCCATCCCGGAAACAAACACTCGGGCAACGCCGGGTACCCCCGCTAGTATTTAATAATTTAGTCCGTAGTTCAGCCTAGGTGACTGCTTGTATGACTGATTTTCAAATAGTTACCTAAAAATAAAAATCAGTAAGGATGATAACGCATTGTAAATTGAAGAATATAATAATTTTTTTTATGTAATAAGCAAATAAAAAAGTAAAATCACTGTATCTTGGGAAATGCCAAGTAAGTATAGCTATATATATATATATATATATATGACATTTTTTCCCCACCCTAACTATAAAACCTATATGAAACCAAAGAGGCTATTCCTATGCAAATATTTTGCACTCACCATTCAAAGTTAACACTGCATCATTTTCTCTACCTAAAATATGCACATTTCGTCTTTATTCTAAAAAAATATATTTTTTGCTCTCTTTGCATCACTCTTTCAGCTACATAATCCCACGTAGATAGTAGGAAATATTTTTTCCATTTTACTTTTACTCTTCCCATAAACACTGAAATCATTGGTTCTTTTATTCATAGGCCTATTTACTTACAAAACACCGGCTAATTATTCCACTTGCTAATTAATTATTATTAATTTCATACATGTTCCATTCAGCTAAAAATACAAAATAACAACATATCCCATTTACTCCATAGTTCGGTGGACTGGGCGGCAGCCAGCAACTGGGTAAACACCTTAATGTTCGAACCAATCATTCTTTAAATAACAGGTTACTGTTTCAAAACACAGACAAAACGATCCTCTGTAATGATTTTCCATACGTTAACCAAAACAAATTGTTTACATATTTTATTTTAACTTCCCAAACTATTACTCTTAAGTTTATTTTCAGTGCAAGGCAAATCTTCACATTATTCATTCACGTTATGCATCAGGACACCAGGTATTGAAATATTAATGCAAAATACTTTTGAACAACTCTCATTCTTTAAAAACATACGTATATCAAAAGTATGGAAGACCAGAAATGCAGCATTCAATACCTTTTCTCTATACATAGTCATTGCATTCGTTTTCATTTTAATATCATTGTCAGCCATGTTTATGTGTTATTTTATAATAATAGTATTTTCCCTTACCATTTCTTTTCTATAGAAAATGTTTGCACAATCACAAAATACAATGAAATCAGAAAATTATCGTTTACAACGGTTATAGCTTATTGCTTTGGGAAAATCTACATGAAATCCGTGTGTCTTATGTTTTTTCACATTTGTTTTTGTTTTTTTCCCCTTTCCTTTAACAAATTGTTCGTGCACACACGAATTGCAATAAAAAAGATTATTATTTACATCCATTTAACAACACTGCTTCAGCTGTGAAATTTAACATTTGCACTCTGTTGTTTAAAAAGGCATTCTGCGGTACTTACGATTTGTATGCGATTATAAAAAAAAAACCCATTCTATTTAAGTGATGCACCGCTGTCATATTTTCAGTTACTCTTGCTTCTGATTTACCTTAAGGCTATTATTTTTCATAACTATTCAGTTCGTTCAACTAAATAATTTACAAAATTACCATATTTTCATATTTATTTATTTTTATTTTTATTTTTCAAACTATGCTTATGTGGACAACAGGCATGGATTTTGTGGGGTGGAGCAAATGATGGACTTGGTCATTTCTTTTTTTTTTTGCATGGTGCAGAACTCAAATTTACATATGTTAAGGCCTAAAACTGCACTGTTTGTTCATTTTCACCAGGATTCGACGTCCCCTGGAGACTTTTGGAGATAAATAGGGGGGGGGCAATGCTGAACTTAGCCTTTTTTTTATGCCTCGTTCAATGTGCACTCACGGGGATCATGCATGCTTCACTTGTCATTTTTTTTTTCCATACATTTACATCAAGTGACAGTAACCACCTTAAATAATCAATAAACGCCATACATGACTGTGCCCATGAATGGATGAGGTGCCGAACAATTGAGGACGTGATGTGCGTGCCAGTGCCCACACCTGTCAAGTGATAGTAACCACAGTCGATTTTATGTCCAACAGTGTATACAAGTGCCTGACAATTGAAGACGGACAATTTTAGTTAGGAAAATTCCAATGGAGGCTGACATTGATCATGACTGCCAATGAGGTTCACTTGCAAAGCCAGCCAGTGAATGCCAGGACCTGCAAGTAATCACTCCAAAGCAGCACTAATTGCCAGTAACCACCAGATTTTCCAAGGCTGGCAGTAGCCCCCACTAACAACTGTAGTTTAATTTGTTTTCAAGGGCAGTTCTTTACCAAATCTGTTCTGGTTTTGTCATACCTCCACCGGGCAATGCCAGTACACAGATCCTGCTATAACATATATATTATGAATAAGTAAATGTTCATATATTTTTATGTATAGGTTTCGCTCCTAAACTCATCAACTTATAATTATGAATTTTGGAATACAGTGACTAGATGTAAGCATGTCTAATGTGGGCTATATTTAGTTTTATGCAAAAAGGAGGCAGAAGTTTCGTAAAACTTCAGATAAGTCCAATTTCTGTGAAATTTTAAGAATGGGTATTAGGCATCAATTAATAAATATTTCCAAAATTTCAGTTTCTTTGAAGTATTTTAAGAGGTTTATGACATGATATAGGCATAACCTCCCAGTTTCAATTCAAATATTTCAGATTTGCATGAACTTTGATTCATAGTCATTAGACATCATTTGTAAGATTTCTTAAATTTAAGCTTTAAATTTTAGACATTTTTCTAAAATGAAAATCATAAGTCTTGTAGATATAAAGTTTAGTAGTATATATTCATTTAAATCATCGTAAGGGAGCATAAAATAGTAATTAAAAAAATTTAAAAACGGTTCTATTCAGAAAAATTCGTTTTACCCATGTTGGCACTAGTAATCTTTTTTTGATTACATTTTCACCCCAAACAAGACAGTGCCACTTTGATGTAGAGGCTACTATAAGGCACACAAGTTGCAGGGATACTACTTAGGGAGTTGAGCAACAAGATGTCTGTTTACATTACACTTTAACTTCTGCATATCAGTACAGTTGGGGAAGCAGGAATCCGGAAGGAAATTCCAAAGTCTAGCAATTCTGGGAAAGAAACTATTAGAGTAGAAAGCTTTCTTACATTTGGGGATCTCTACTATGTAGGGGTGGGACTTTGTTGTTTGTTGGAGCTATTTATGTCAAGGGGGTACAAGGGCTTGTAGTTTGTCAGAATATTCACCATTAAAATACTTGTAAAACAGGCAGAGAGGGACAGAGGTTGAAGCTTAGATGACAGCTCAGGACCTATCAGGTTGGCGACTCTCTTTTGAACTCTGTCCAGAAGTGAGACTAGCAGCAGATGCATTAGCCCAAATGTGACAACAACATTCCATACATGGGTGGCCTTGTAGATACTCGCAGGTGTAAGTAACCTTCTAGCACAATAGATGAGCCCACTTTCCTTGCAGCAGCCTTGGCAATGCCCTTGATTTATCTGTTCCAACTCACGTTTCCCTGTGAACGTTAAGCTGAGGGGTTTGAACGTAGTACTTTCAAGTAATGTATCTTTAGCTATTGGAAGTTGAGAAGGTTTCTTGTAATTATTAAAGGAAAGAAACTTAGTCTTGACGGCATTGAATATTACCATCCATTTTTGTCTCCATTCCACTACAATCAGGTTTCTGCCATTGCCTTGGATATGTGTTTCTTTCATTTTCCCCTCATGTCTGTTATAGAGCGTGCTGTCATCAGCAAATATGCCCATTTCAGAGACAGTTTTATCAGGAAGTCATTTATGAATATCAAGAATAATAAAGGTCCAAGGATCGACCCCTAAGATACATCAGCATTTACATCATATTGTTTTGACATACGACCATCGATTACTGCTTCGAACCATTCAGTGGTTTCATTTGTGCACTGTTCTGCAGGAAGAGAAAAGATATTTCCCCATGGGGCATCTTTGATGTGATCTCTGATGGCATCCCAGTCAACCTTATTGTAGTACCTTATCGTTTTGAGCAATCGCTTTTCAACTTAGAGTTTAGAGTGATGTCTATCATTATCACAGCATGACCAGCATTCCAGAGTGGGCAATGAGTATTTGTTGCACAATCCTCAGGAACTGTTGTCAGAAATAGATCCAGAAGTGAGGCTTACTGAGCCTAACAATCTGACGATTGGGTCAAGAATGTTACTGTTTGTGTCAAGGAATGGGATATAGAAAAGTTACGGATGATGCTACAAACTGTGTCTGTGTAGTTAGAGAAGCCAAGGCAATTATTGTGGTGGACATTAAAGTCACCAAATAAATGTATTTGGATGCTAGTGTCAAGGGAGAGTGCTACATCTATGCTGTCAGAGACCTGATTGATTAGAGTACAGTCCTGGGTTGAGGGAGAGTGATAAAGAAAATATAAGTAGTTAACGCTAAGTTAGTTTAAAGCACATGACGGCCTGATCATTTGATTCTAGTTTAGATTCCCTAGACATGGGGAGGGTATTACAAATACAGACTCCATGCATGTCTCAGTTCTTACGACAAAGTGGAAGATAACTAGACGTGTTAAAATGGTTAGTGGGGATAAAAGTCCTACAAAAATTCATATTAGTGGTCTGAGAAATGTAAAAATTATGCATTTAGTTGTTTCTGAAGTTTAAAATGTTGGCAACTATTAATGATGGACTTTGTAGCTTGTATGTTGAGGTCAGCTGTGAATATGCTGATGTCCTATGTCACATCAATTTAAAGATATGTTAGTTTGTTTCTGTTTTTTAATAATGCTATGACAATTCTGATTTTGATTCTATCAAAAAAAAATTTTTTTTTTTAAATACTGTTCGTAAATTTCTAAGAATGCATGTGTGAATGTTTAAGTATATGTGTAATCTATACTCCTATAAATTTGGGGTTTATTTGTGTATTGATATTCATATTAAAACCCCTTTTTTTTTATTTAAGAAGAAAATACAACTTTGTTATATATGGGTCGTGGAATTGCATTCATCTGCAAAATATCTAGCTAATTTGCATATTCTTTTAAACATTCATTTTAATTAAGTCCCTCTTAGTTTTTTTTCGGTTTTCTTATGGGATGATCATCTTTAGTTAATTATTACGTATAATTATATTTATGCAGATATTCTACATGATTTATACTTGCGTAATATTTGCATAAAAAGTTTAAACCTCTTTCTGTACATATTTATGTATGCATATATATATATATATATATATATATATGTTTAAAAAATTTTGCCTACCAAACTCCTTTGTCAGTTTTTGATCTACAGACATGAAATTTAATATATAGGGTATGCGAATCATGTGAAACTTTATATTTGGGTTTTAACTGGGGAAAATCGGTGGGAAAATTAAAACAATGAAATTTGCCAGGTGAAGGTCAAATGACGGCATTGTGAATATGCATGCGTAACATAATAGCTATTGGTTCATGTTTTAATTTTTAGACTTGCGGCAAACATGTCTTCATAGCTCAGGCATTAACATCAAGAGAAAACATAAATCATAAGCTAAACATTTTGGTTTCAATTCTCTGGTGGCGCACGAGTCATTATTTTTTAAAACTTTTTAAATCATTACAATATATTGGGTCCAATATAGTATAATAATAAGAAATCTGAATTGATCAAAATATCATATTTAAGTGTATTTCATGACCGGGCAATGCTGGGTGGCCTGCTAGTTTAAGTGGTAGCTCCTTTTTATTTGTTTATAAATTTTTAAGGTTCTGGAGATAAAACCCTATAACAATGTAAACTCTTGAACTACATTACCTTAAGTACTTGGACGAATATATTTCATTTTGATCAAAGAGGGGTACAAGATTATTATTTAGGTTATTTCACATTCATAAAAAAAAAAAATAAAGTTTTATCTTTTATTTATAACATAAACATCAATATTTTAATCTTTGTAAGCAGACGTAAGTCGCACAAAACAGTTTTATTACGAGAAATAATTCTACCCATCCTGAGACCGTATTCATCTACTAAATATCTCCTAGCTGGACGCCCAGTGTTGCTCGGTCATACAATATGCTTAAACATGATGTATGTATTATTATAGAATCAATCCTTTATTGAATACTTGCCTGGGTGCCCGGCATTGCCTGGGTGTTTGGAGGTGTGTGTTGAGCAAGAAAAAAAAAAGTGGTAGTAGGCAGACTCGAACCCTGCCGTACAGCACAGGAGAAAAAGAACATGAAAAAAATGACGTCTTTGCCATTGCGTCCATCGCCAAACCGGAAGTGGCGAAGGTTTAAATTATGGTAAGACAATTGAAAAGAGGGGATGACTTTCGAAAATATTGACAAAAAAAGCAACCCCCTTCCCTGTAGAAAAGTGCCCAATTGAGGGTGAAAGAATTAATGTTTTTAGCCAATTTTTCGATATTTGGTGTCCGAAGGGTCGAGCTTCAACAGGATATTGATCTTGTGAAAATCTGTCGCCTCTGTTGAAAGTTTTAGGCAGATATACAAACATATGTACATACATACATACATTTAAACAGACAGGTAAGATTTATGTAATAGATTATATATTATGAGGAATAATGTTCCCAGTGGACTAATTCGCAAAACATTTTTTTTAAATTAATGATAATGTTGTTACTCAAATTTCATCTGCTTACAATATCACATCAGTTGATATTTGGGCTTGACAATCTTAAAAATAGTTTGTCTTCTCTTATAGATAAAAAGAATCTTTACAGGTGAATATTTTATAAGAGAAGAAAGACTATTTTTAAGATCGGATTTTTTCAATTTTCAATACTTATTGGATGAATTTCTTTACAAAACATTTCTAAGAATACTGCCAGAAATATAAATTATCTTTGTGTGAAATTTGCAAATGATAGGCTCAGCTGTTTCGGAACCTATGAGGAACACACACACAAAGTGACTTTTATATAATAGTAGAGATTATAATAAAATCGTATTCCTGTCTGTTTGTTCACAATTTGGTTCATATACGAAAAAGGTGCACTGTTTCACAAATAGATTTTAATACTGTATACTTTTATTCCTGCATAATATATATTTTTAATTTAAAAGTAATCAACATTCATTTGCATATTATATTAAAAAATCTGTTTTAATAATTAGCTCTAAATTTTTAATGGAAATTAGTAATAGAATTGTTTTAAGTACTCTATTGAGAAATATTATATAAAGTTGATTTAATTTATTTTTAATTATTAGTATAATCTACATTAGCTGCGTTTAAAAAAAAAAAAAAAAAAAAAAAATTACGAGTTATTTCTCTTTAAACTGAGGTTTTATTTCCCTGTTTGAATTTCATAGCTGAAGATGACTGTTTTAAGCTTCCAAACATCCAAAATAAGTCAATTTTCAGGAAAATCGTAACAACTTAGGATATTTTGTGTATCTTAAATAGTATGTGACTAAATTCACTGCCGGCAATGTTTTTTACCTGGCAATTCCAGTTATGTACAGCTGGTGTGTGTGTGTGTATATATATATATATATATATATATATATATTATATGGGTTTGCAGATCTGAAAAATCCTTGACTTTCCTTGAAAAGACCTTATTTTTATTATTACTTTGAAAAATCCTTGAAAATAAGGAAAATGTCTTGAAAGACTTTGAAAATTGTATTCTTTATGTCCATTAAAAATTTGTGTTGAAATATTGAAAATCAAATCTAAATAAATCTATTTTTGCTTTAATTTATAATTTAATTAATTTTTTTTTTGGGGGGGGGTAGTGCAGCCGCCATAAATAAAAATGGTCGCCCCCCCACCCTCTAAAAACACCTTCCCTCTGCGAACAGGACTTTCCAATGACAGACCCCCATCCCCCAAATGTGATAACCTAAAATGAAGCTGGACGGGCTGGGGGGGAAAAAAAAAAAAAATGGACAAGACAGCAGCGATCTTGGTTGGAAATTTAAAAGCCATAAAAATTGTTAATATTTGAGATGAAATAAAAAGCATTTAAAACACAAAATAATTATGCAGGTTGCAAAGTAACTTTTATTGACTATGATAACATTTATTTGTTTTGTATTTGAATTTTTATCACTTTTTTGAATCACTGTGGAGATTGACATTGAAAATTTGTACGAACCCTCTGTGTGTGTGTGTGTGTGTGTGTGTGCACGCACATATATATAATACTACTTTTCCCTGTCAGTGTTTTCCACTCTATTTAGAGTACAAAATTTATACAAAATGTCCTATGTAGCAGTTGGTTGACATATTGTTTCTTCAACAGCTGTTTAAACTGAACGATACAAATGAATGACTAAAGTATTTTCTATTCAGATATTGATTTTTATATACCTATATGTACATACATTTTAATGATATTCTTTCCTTTTCAAGTGATATCATACCACACACACACACACACACACCTTGCTTTTGCTCTCAGCTATACTGATTCCACTATGTGTAACTGTTTTCCAGTTTTAATCTGTGTCATCAGTTATTAGAATTAAGTCTCGGATTAAATAAATAGTCAGAATACATGAAATTTAACAGCTTTACTATAGACAGGGTGTTTGGAAAATCAATGAAATAACTGACATTATGTTCTATATGTGTGTATATGTCATGAAAAATGTTCCCATAAACATAGATTTGGAAACACTTTGTTTCAGAGTTTTAAGCCATTGATAGCGATGCTTAAATTTAAAGATATTTGAAAGAAAAAAAGTTTTAGTAAAACAAAAACACTTTTTTTAACAAGTTTAACTATATTGTACCTATTTAACAAAGAATTACAGAGAAATCTGGAAAAAGTCAACAAAATATAAATTTTACTTATCAAACTAATTTTGGGTTCAATTATGATTAAAAAAACATGTTCTCAATTAAATGACAGAACATTTTTTTTAAATTCTTGTTGTTGGCAAGAATTTCCTTTACACAAAATTTTAACGAAAACAATATCCTTGTGTTTTTGTAAAAATAAAATTTTTTAGCAAAGTATTAATTCAAATTCTGTTCTGTTTATCTTTCATTTTATCTTTGCTTTTTATCAGTGGCGAAATCTTTCTAGACTGAGGCAATTTAAATTTTTGTCTCAACCCAGAGTGCCCTGTCTTTTTTTTTTTGAGAACTAGATTCTCCACATTACAAACCAGCTTACTGTTTATCTCTTCTTTCATGGGGAAACAAGTGAATAGGAACACGCATAATCAATAACGCTCGCAATTAACTAGCTTCACTCCAAAGTTAAATTCTACTTTTTTTAGCTGATTAAGTGTGAAAACCTTCAAAAACTTGGCAGAAATAAAAAAAAACAAAACAATTGTTAGAATTTAAAGTGGGAGATAAGTTTTGTATATAAATTTAACAAAATGAGTTTCAGTCCCCGGCCATTCTAAATTTTAAGGCTGTTCATTAAATATTCAACCACTAATCTCAAGTCTGATTAAAACCACATGTAATCACTTAAAAAAAAAATATACTCCTCCCTATTTAAAAAGCACAGAATTTGTCTCCTGAGCAAGTTTTTCTAAACTGTCAAAGCAGTAGAACAGTTCAAAAATGGGGCTCATTTTACATTCAATTTAATCCTCGACTCTAAATTTTAAAGTTTCAGTATTCACATGTAATCACCTTAAAAAAATATATCTACTTTTACAAAGAAAACAATTCAAACTTGTAGGTAGTGCTGTTACTTGTTGGGGGAGGGGTAACTGGCACTGCAATACCAACTCCTCAGTAGAATGACAATTACATTTCTCTTCAATGAAAGGATTAATCCCATTTGTATGTTTGATGGATCTTTGGCATCATTGATTCTCTCCAGAGAATTATTTAGGCTGAACTCATCGGCTTGCTAAAAATTGTATACAATTTAATTTTTTCTGATATTTCTAAGCATTGGGTACACAAGAAGTGCAGTGGAATTACTGGTAGAGAGGATAACCAGCTTGGGGCAGGAAATGTAAGACTGGAGACGGATGAGAACTCATGTGGAGAAAATATATCTGGATGGCAAAGTTATTGAGTTGTTGTAGTTTTGTTACCTTAGTGATATCATTGGAACACAGTGCAGGTGCTAGCATGATTTCAAGGATTAGGAGTGAATGGAGTAGGTTTAGGGAACTTCTGCCATTACTAACAGCATTACCACTGTCGACCAAGGAGAGTCTATCAGGCATGTGTACACATTGTGATGGGTGGAAGTGAAATCTGGTCAGTGAGGGCTAAGAACCTGCATTGATAGGAGAATGCTACAATGAATGTGTAATGTGAGTCTTGAAAACAGGCTTAGATCTGATGACCTCAGACGAAAATTAATCTGGACAGTATAGGGAGATGTGTGCAGAAGAGTAGACTTTGATGTATGGCCAGGTTGAAAGAAATAGATGAAAATCCTTGGGTTGGTTGATGTAAAACAGTTGAGGTAGCAGGTCCTGTTCAGAGAAAAGTCAAGGAAAACATGGGGGGAATAGTAATATGGAAAGAGAAAGATAAATAAAAACCAGGTTAAAGATTGATTTGGAAATCAATTTCTTAAATCCATTCAATGCATGGCAGCATGTAAAATGGACGTTAAACCAAATATGATGATAGTGCCGTGTCAGTAAAGTGAAAAGACATTTGGATATGGTTTTTCGTAAAAATTACTCGTCTGGCGACAACAACTGTCAACAATTTTTTTCACTATCTGTGCCTAAATCTAGCTGAAAGTTCTATGAGTAAAGTTTCTTGCCTATAACTGCATGGCTGCTTCCCAACTGACTATGATATGGTCGTTTTCAAGTCTAATGTAAATAAATTCTTGTTGAACCGTCCTTTTATATGATTAAACCCTACCCAAGTTCTACTATTACTGATCATCACTTAGTTATCTTGTTTAATACTCTTTAACCCTTATTCTAGAGTGACCTCTGAGCCTTAATAAGCAGTGACCCTCAATTAAAAAAACAAAAAAAACAATTCATTCTTTTGTGTGCATCCAAGACCTGGACTATGGATTCAGATTCCATAGCCTGTGTGAAACATACTCAGATCTAACATTGCAGGAAAAAATTTAATAGAAGAATTGGGAGTTCGTTGATGTGGAGTAACCTAGGAAATTAATGTTCAATCATGTGTAAAGGATGTTTTAAGATCCAGAGAATATGGTCTTAATAGAGAGAGTTGATCTACAGAAAGTGGATAGATTTTAAAGGAAATGGAAACAGTTGGTAGCTGAAGACATCATGCAGTTGAGGTTCAAAAATCAAAATAGAATATTATGGAGACTGCAAATGAAGTTTAATCTCCATCAATGGAAAAGGACTTAAAAATGAGAAAAATTTAATTTTTTTAATATGAAAACATTACAATAATTTTATTCATATTTATAGCATTAAATATTTAGAATCTTTTTTTTGTCTTCCGTTTTCCTTTTGCAAATTTTGCATAAGTTTCGCTCCCCTGCCCTTTATTGTGTTTTTCGTTTTCCTTTTGCTAACGTTGCAGAAGCTCGACCCTCCCCCCCCCATTTTGTGTTTTACTTCCTTTCCTAAACTTTTAAAATTCCTAGTTGAGTGATTGTTTTAACTTTTATTCCAGAAATAATTAATGACCATTTTATTTGTCTTCTTTTTAACAGGAAGAAGAACTGAAGAAAGCAGTTTTAATGATCTTTGCAAATAAGCAAGATATTGAAGGCGCCATGACGGTCAGTGAAGTCAGTAATGCACTTGGACTCCACGCATTGAAAAATTGGAAGCACCAGATATTCAAGACCTCTGCAATCACTGGATTGGGGTTAGATGAGGGTATGGAATGGTTAGTATATATCAATATATTTCTCTCCATCTATAAATATAAAAGCGAAAATGTATGTATGTGTGTTCGCTTTTTCTGTATGTCTACAAAAGGCTTCTTTCAGAGAAGCGGTCAGTCTGTTCACAACTTAAAACTTTTTATATCACATATAAATCGTAATATCTCAGAGTTAACAACGGAGCTCGCCTGTCTATTTAATTTGCTCGACTTCGGGAAGATAAATATTCAACATTTGTCGCTCACCGCATGTGGGTTAGTCTTTTTCCTATAACATCTTGGGAAAATAAAAATAAAAAAAGTGTTCCCGCAGTAAATGAAATACTATCCTGCAGTCAAAGTTGACCTCATTAAGTCATTAAAACGTGCACCTGCCAAATCCAAGTAATTAAATAAATTCAAATGTGTTTCCATTAGCATCTTTTTTTTTTTTTTTTCTTCCACACTTTAATTTACAACTTTGCCTCAACAGTTCGGGTTCGATCCTCATACTTACCTACTGAAACATTTTTTTTATCCCCCCCCCCCTGGAGTTTTGATTTACCCAAAACCACACACACCTCCAAACATCCGGGCAACGCCGGGTACCCCTCGCTAGTCTATAATATAAATCTCACCTGTTTGTTTTTATATATATATATATGAAATAAAATGGAGGTGGAAGGACCTGGATACTCAACGTTTCGCCCGATTTATGCGGGCTTCTTCAAGAGGGATGGTCATTGACGAGAGAGTCGGAGGATTGGGGCTATATATAATGATGGGGGAGAGCAGCGTGTTTTCCTTATGTAAATTAGATGTCATATATACATGTATATACATTTTATGAGAGAAGAACTAATTATAGTAAACTAGTGTAGTGGATTACGTCTAAAAGATAAAATATCGTAGAGATTAAAAATTGTGTTTGGAAATATAGCGGTGATAGATTAAATAAATAAAATGACACGAGATTACGAAAGAATTTTTTTTTTTTTTTTTTTTTTTTTTTTAAATTAGAAATAATTGAATTGGGATAAAATAGCGCAGTAACTTAAAAGATGGTATCTAAAAATAAGAATAGGAGGTGATAAAATGGAGTCTAAAAATAGATAATGATAAAATGCAGTAAATAAGTAAAATAAAAATAAAATTAAGTGAAATTACGAATTTTTTTTTTTTTTTTTTTTTTTTTTTCGCGTTTAACCGGAAAAATATACGTAGGAGAAACTCAACGTAATTTAAATAAAAGAATATATGAACACAAAAGAGATGTAAAAAACAACAATACACTCAACGCCATATTTTGTCACATCATGGAAAACGACCACCATTTTGATTTTAACAAGGCAACTTTCCTTAAACACATACATAACAGATCCACACGACGTTTAATTGAGTCAGCTATAATCTCCCATTCCAGCAAAATAATTAAGCAAAGAAAAGGTTTTTTCCACGTTGCTCCCTTTCTGTCGAAAATAACACACATTGAGCAGTATCTAAGCACATCAGCACAAACTCTTAGAAACAAAGCAACTTATTTACGAACTATTGCCAAATCACTATCAGACGATCTACACATGAACCACTCTATTTCTAGGAATACAGCCTCTAAAATTAAACGACGGATTATATCTTTCAACTCTACCCACAACAGAAAACTTAACAAAAAACTATCCAATCTAATCTCCAACAGCAAATGGGGTTCTATTGGACGACCAAAACTCATACAAAATCTTACAAACCGGCCACTGTCAAACACCGAGACAGAAGCCCTCAGCCTTGGTTTAAAATTTGCAACGGGAATCTATCCAAAGATAACAACCAACACAATCGCTCGAAACTATAAACACGAAGATACCGACTTTATGAAAGGTTTCATCCAGGGTATAATATCCACGACCACCGCCCAAACCAGGGATATTACCCTACCAAAACGATACATAAATGCATTATCACACATGGCTAACGACCATAATATTATCGTCTCACCTGCTGACAAAGGTGGGGGGATTGTAATAATGGAAACAACTGAATACAAAAATAAAATACTTCAACTATTACAAGATAAACACACATATGAAAAAACTACCTCCGAAATAATACATAAAGAAATTGACAAATTTAACAAATCTTACAAGAAATTAATACATAATGATAAAATATGGACTACCTATATAGAATACCATCCTAAAATCCCGACCTTATATGGTTTACCCAAAACACATAAAAATAATAATCCAATACGCCCAATCATCTCTGGCATTGGCAGTGCCACCCATAAGATAGCAAGAGCGATCACAAAACTCCTAACGCCATTATTGGGCACAATTAGCAATTCCCATATAAGAAACTCTGGCGACCTTCTTAATAAAATAAAAAACATAGATATGAAAAATAAAACCATGAATAGTCTCGATATAGAATCTTTATACACCAATATCCCTACCAAGAAATGTCTCAACCTTCTTTCAAAACACTTAAATAAAATAAAAATTAAATTACCTTTGCCGATAGATAATATAATTAAAATTATAAGTATATGCATTGACATGACATATTTCACATTCGATGGACTCTGCTACAAACAAAAATTTGGACTGCCCATGGGTAACCCTCTAAGTGGGGTTTTGGCATGTCTATTTTTAGAATTCATCGAAACCGGACCCATGAAATATAAATTGCCCAAGGGTACCTCCTACTATAGATATATTGATGATATTTTAATTTTTCTCCCTATATCTTCCAAAATAGAGAATATCACTGATAAATTAAACAAGATTGAACCCACTATTAATTATACGTATGAAAGAGAAAATAACAACTCCATACCTTTTCTGGACATCAACATCATAAATAACAATGATCATCTAAGTTTTAAAGTCCATCGGAAAGTCACGAATAAAAATGATTACATACACTTTTACTCTCATCACGATGATAAAGTAAAAAGAGGTATTCTAATAGGATTTTTTCTTAGGGCCCTGAGAATATGTAGTGAAGAATACATCGTGGAAGAATTTGAGTATATCGAACGTACATTCATGAACTTGCAATACCCTCGACATTTTTTGGCAAATACAAAAAGAAAAGCACTAAAAATTTACCATAACCGAGACCATTCCTTAAATAGCCAGATACACAACAGACAATTAACATTACCAACTAATAAAAACAACGACACAATATATAAGAACCTAAATAAGACAGGCATTCAAATAACAAAACTAAACTCTTTAACAATTAGGGATCTAACACGTAAAATTATAACTAGCACCAACATTAACACCAAAGCCGGAATATATTCCATACCCTGCCTTGATTGCGGAAAAATATACGTAGGAGAAACTCAACGTAATTTAAATAAAAGAATATATGAACACAAAAGAGATGTAAAAAACAACAATACACTCAACGCCATATTTTGTCACATCATGGAAAACGACCACCATTTTGATTTTAACAAGGCAACTTTCCTTAAACACATACATAACAGATCCACACGACGTTTAATTGAGTCAGCTATAATCTCCCATTCCAGCAAAATAATTAAGCAAAGAAAAGGTTTTTTCCACGTTGCTCCCTTTCTGTCGAAAATAATTATCAAAGAAAACAACTTAGACACCGGTTAAACGCGAAAAAAAAAAAAAAAAAAAAAAATTCGTAATTTCACTTAATTTTATCTGCGCTATTTTATCCCAATTCAATTATTTCTAATTTAAAAAAAAAAAAAAAAAAAAAAAAAATTCTTTCGTAATCTCGTGTCATTTTATTTATTTAATCTATCACCGCTATATTTCCAAACACAATTTTTAATCTCTACGATATTTTATCTTTTAGACGTAATCCACTACACTAGTTTACTATAATTAGTTCTTCTCTCATAAAATGTATATACATGTATATATGACATCTAATTTACATAAGGAAAACACGCTGCTCTCCCCCATCATTATATATAGCCCCAATCCTCCGACTCTCTCGTCAATGACCATCCCTCTTGAAGAAGCCCGCATAAATCGGGCGAAACGTTGAGTATCCAGGTCCTTCCACCTCCATTTTATTTCATATCGTCGGATTTAATCCAGCTCAACAATCATATATATATATATATATATATATATATATTTGTGTATGTATGTCTGCCTAAAACTTTTGACAGAGGCGACGGATTTTCATGACATCAGTATCGTTTTGAAGTTTGACCCGTCGGATGACAAATATAAAAAAATTGGCTAAAAACATTATTTCCTTCACCCTCAACTGGGCCCTTTTCTACAGAGAGGGGTTACTTTTTTCGCTGATATTTTCGAAAGTCATCCCCTCTTTTCGATTGACTAGCCTTAATTTAAACCTTTGTCACTTTCGGTTTGGCGATGGACACAACAGCAAAGACATCATTTTCTTTTTTTTTTTTCACATTCTTTTCCTCCTTCGTGGTATGGATTCAAGCCTGCCTGCCTACTACCACTTTTTTCTTTTTTGTTCAACGCGCACCTCCAAACACCTGGGCACCCAGGCTAGTCATATATATAAATTTTTATATACTAGCTGAATGCCTGGTCATACAATCCATTTAAACATGATATTTCAGTTTATTCAGATTGTGCATGTATTATTATAGAATCAATCCTCTATTGAATGTTATATTACGAAGAATAATTTGCCTGGTGGACTAATTCGCAAAAAAAACAAAAAAAAAAAAACATAATACTGATAATGTCCTTCATCAAATTCCGTCTGTTTATTAACAATAACACGTCAGTTGATATTTGGGCTTGACGATGAATGCCCTGGAAAAGTCATTTAATTTTAAAATATACGAACAAAGAAATGATTTGCGGCGATTTTAAATGGTACCTCTTCTTTTATCGTAAATTGAACTTAAGAAAAAAATAAAATAGTGAGGTACACACAGGCTTGAACAAGTGATCATTCAATCTGTAGTCAAATACTCTACCACTGAGCTATATCTCCAGATGACAATAGTTTTTTTTATAGAAGAAATGATTTGCTGAGAATTATCTCCCTTAGCTGATGTAACCTAAAATATTCCCCTGTAAAAATTTTTAAATTCTTTTTTATTTACAAGAAACAAAGTTTATTTTTAGGATCAGATCTTTTTGATTTTCAATACCTCTCAGATGAATTTCCGTACAAAACATATCTAAGAACACTGCCAGGCATATAAATTACTTTTGTGTGAAATTTACAAAAGATAGGCTTAGCCGTTTCAGAACCTGTGAGGAAGAAACTCGCACACACAGTGACTTTTATATAATAATAATAATATATTTACTCCCTTTCTCCCTCTCTGTCTTCCTCCCCCTCTGGACAAATTAAATGTGGTGATACTCCTTTTTCTTCATAATGGACTATTCTTACCCCTTTAATCTGTACTTTCCTTATGACTAGAGAGAAAAGGGGAAAGAGTTGGTGAGATGATTGCATTTCACAGCTAATCGGAACAATTGGTGATTAAGTTTGAATTATCTTTGTTTCTTTTTTTTGATGTAGAAAGAATTCTAGACAAGAACCAATCAAATTTTTTTTTTTTTTCACATAACACTATCCTAGAATTAAAAGATATGGATTTTTTTTTTTTTTTTTTCACATAACACTATCCTAGAATTAAAAGATATGGATTTTTTTTTTTTCACATAACACTATCCTAGAATTAAAAGATATGGATTTTTTTTTTTCACATAACACTATCCTAGAATTAAAAGATATGGATTTTTTTTTTTCACATAACACTATCCTAGAATTAAAAGATATGGATTTTTTTTTTTTTCACATAACACTATCCTAGAATTAAAAGATATGGATTTTTTTTTTTTTTTTTTTGTGATTTATAAAAAAAAGTGTGTATATATATATATATATGTAGGATTCATTTCAGCAGCTAATATCCATATAAAATTTTATGAGGACAAATATTTTCAAATAGGAGCCACCCAAACTTTTGTCTGAGAAAAGCTCAATCATTACCTAATGAAAGCATAGGCAAGAATAACAAATAATCTGATTGGTTAACTAGCAAACTTAACACCGTGTATGTATATATATATATACTAGCGGTGGGTACCTGGCGTTGCCCGGGTTTTTAGATGCGTGTGTGGTTGGGGGTGGTAAAATGAAAACAAAGCTAAGTAATAACACTGTTTGAATATTATAAAAACAAACAATGTTAAAACTATCAAGAAAAAAGGTCAAACTCGCACGGGAAAAAATTCATATATTTTAACCTGACAAGTTCTTATAAAGATAACACTAAAAATTCTGTGTAGTTTAATTGCCATAGTTATTTTCATATATATATATATATATATATATATATATATATATAAAGCCTGATGAATCCTAGCATGGATGAAATGCAGAATATTCTGTGTAGCTTAAATGCCATATGATGATTTGCAACGTCTTGTCAGACGAGTGCCACTCCCTCAGACATTTAAAATCCATGAGCCCAAATGTCTGAGGGAGTATCTATACAAATATGATGTTTCAGAGTCTTAGCTTTGTACGACAGCTAAATCTCTCTCGGTTCAAAATGTTGAGATCCAGCAACAAGCAAGAGCAAGATAGCTAGTAACAAATTAAACTGCAGACCAGCTTAATGCGGGTACTGGTCTTCCGCTTTATGGTTTTTTATATCAGAGATTTGCTTCTCCTAGAAAGGTTGCCTTCACCACGGCTTACGGGAGCCCTCTCTACCCCAATACACATATATACACACACATACACAAATATACACGGTGCTAGTTGGCCGTTGACCCAGAAAAAGAGTTCATTCGCCCTTTGCCATATATATACACACATTCCTCTTTATTATAGAGTGGTCTTTAATATATTTTTTTCTATCACTCGGCAGTTTTTTTGTGATGTTTAATAATTCTTTTTTATTTCTTTTATTCAGGTTAGCAAATGCATTAACACAGCAAGGATAATGATTGTTTTTCTTCTATGCATCCTCCTGGATTAAATCATTCATTGGCAATGACCTTTTTGAAGCAGATAAAGGAAAGAAAACAAAATCTGTATTTAAAAATCTGAACAAATTCAATTCTTGCTGCTGTTGCCACCGTTCATGTCCTGCTGTCTTTGACGTTCTATTGGTCAGCCACCCGCAATCCTTTTTCTAAAACCAACCACTGCCAATTGCTCATCATCCAATTGGCTCACAGTTGGGCAGCAGACGGAGACAAACGACGTGTCCTTGTGGGGTTTACTCATAATCTTTTTCATCTATCTGTGTATAAAAAAATATATACATATATGTATATATTGTATGGCTTAAATCAACATTGGCATCATTGTTGCCCCTTCCCCTGATACTATCAAATTTGGTTGTTTGTTGTGGTTTTTCATCTAACAGTCTCTTCCTAGAAAACTATGAAAAGATGGTTAGATCGAAATCATGGAAAACTAGGTCAAAACATTGTTGATATAACTTGTACAATATTATAATAACTGCTCTATCTTTTATAGTATCGAGCACTTTTGGATTCAATGCGTACTATTTATCAAATTTACTACATTACAACCAAATTTGATAGTATCTTTCATTCTATACTGAAACGTTCTGAAAGTAGATATATTGTAATTAGCAGGAAGACTTCATATATATGATTTAATAAATGTTCCGAATTTATTTAAAAAATGTCTTTATTCATACAATTGTTTCTGTCCATTTTCAAAACACATTTTTTTCTTGATAATAAATTTAAGATGTTTTCAAAAGGCTTCCTCTGTGAATTTTTTTATCTCATCAAATTAAAGAAAAAGAAACAAAAAAACATCAAAATTGTTCTTCACATTTCAGTTATTTATTCTTTTATCATTGAAAAAAATCTTGTTTCTTTATAAAGGCAAATCTCCAAAACTAATATTAAAAGAAACAAAAAAAATTAGCTTTCATAATGTTCTCCATTATTTGTTTACTAGCGGGGGTACCTGGCGTTGCCCGGGTGTTTTGGAGGTGTGTGTGTGTGTGTGTAAGGGAGAGGGACAAAGTAAAGAATAAGCGAAGTAATAACCCTGTTTAAATAAAAAAAAAATGATGTTAAGCTTAAAAAAATATCGGAAAAACCAAAACAAACAGAAAACAAACGTAAAACTTCTTTAAAAAAAAAAAAATCGGATAAGGAAAAAAATGAACGTGTTCGGAATAACACAGCGGAAAAAAAAAATTGCATAAATAACCCTTCGATTCGGTTAAATCCATGGTGCGTTCCACCCAGTAGAAAGCATAGAATGAAAAGGAACGTTAAAATTCCATTCCAGTTTTTTAAGCAACTACGAAGTAAAGAAAACCCAAACCGGTGTTCCTTCGTAAGTGTCCCTTGTGAACGATCCAGAAACGGTATAAGTGGTGGCGGGGGAAGGAGGAATTAATCAGAGAAAAGATTTTACTACTTCCATTGATTTTAACCGATTGTGGCAGTTAACTCTCAGCAGAAAAAATATAGGAATCTACAATTATCAAGGAAGTGGAGAGGTAATATACCTATGACACACCTCAATTATTGTGCTGCAGTTTGTGCATATTACATTTACATGAAACGTCTTGATTTTTAATCTTATTAAGGTCAAAATCATAGGGGAAAAAATGAGTTCACTTTATATATATCGGGAATAAGAGAATACAAAGAAGTGTGTATATATATATATATATATATATATATATATATATATATATATATATATATATATATGAGAAATATTTAAGTTTGCACATGGTTGAATGAACTAAGATGATATATTATAGACCATATTTATTTTTAAACATGATTTAAAAAAGAAAAGGAGAAAGGATTTGCTAACAGGTTTCAAACGGTCAGCAGAACCATATTCAGGTTAGTATAGTATCTGTTCTGATGCTACACTTCACTTTTTTGTTTTCGGTCAATGAAGGAGAAATCCTTCATGAATGAATTTTTATTTTGTTCCTTTCCAGAGTGCCAATTTTTGGGGAGCTGGATTTTCCCCCATTTAAAACCGACCTTGTGTCTAACTCTGCCCTCATGGGGAGGCAAGTAAATAGGAACAAAAACTAATGCTACGAAAATTATAGAAAAGGAGAAAATAAGTCAAATAGAAACTACATTTAAGTTCAAGAGAATTTTCTCTTTGCTTTTTTTTTTTCTTTTTCTTTTTTTTTTTCTTGCTATAATTTTCATGACATTTTTTTCTCTTAATATTGACTTTAATTTTGTGGTTCTGTTGAGCAAGGTTCAAACCGGTTAACTAGCCCTTTCATTCTTTTTACTTATATTTAAAAATAAACGCGTGTATGTGTGTGATATTTATTATTTTTACCTACAGTCACTAGTGTTTCATACTTCATCAGTATAGAAAGTGATAATTACTGCTGGTCAAAAGATTCGAACCCAGACTCAGCCACTTTTGGCTCTGCAGCTTAGCTAACAAGAATTATCATGGGGAAGGAAATAGAATTAAGTTCTATATATGATATTAAGCCAAGTGGGGGGGGGGAAATAGTCAGATGGTGTTCAACAACAGATGCCAGAACATTGCGTTACACTAAGGATGACAGTTTATTATGACACTCTTAGGCCCAATCCTAGTAGAATGGGGCTTAAAATATTTTTATAAATAAATATTCTTGTGTATATGTATATATATATATATATAGAAACATCTGGTCACCTACGTTTACAAACAGAGGCTGAAGAGATGATCTGTAACACACACATATTAGCTATATATAATATATATATATATATATATATTAATCACTGAAATGTATGCATAAGTTGAACACTCCCAGTTTGTTGCTTTCAACTAATCTGACATATTTTAGTCTTCATTATCTAACGATAATACTACCGACACAGACTAACAAAAAAGCTGCATTACATATATAATGTCAGAAATTAGAATTTGCTGCAATTTTTGAATAGATTTTATGGATTCACGTCAAAATTTTAATTGTTCCTTTCAAAGTTTAAGAAATAAAAGTTCTTAACTTAGCTAAAAGTTACTTTTGTCAGGCCAAAAAATTACCCTTCTCCCATCATAATTTTTTTTACTTGTATCAAATATCTGTAAAATTGCATGTTTGTATTTGCATTCATTAAAACTATACGAAAATACAGTTTGAGATATATCTGTAGAATTGTAAAAGAAATATTAAAATAAATGAAATGAGATGTGAGAATGAACCTGATATCCGTCGGCTTGAGAAATAGGAATTTGTCTCGGATGTAGAGACACAAATGATGGCACTCCAACAACACACAAATACACACAGCTATGTCGTTTGTATACAATGTTTATATCTGTGTGTTGTATATAAATTGTGAACTGTTTTCCTGCCCAGCAACTGTCAGGATTGATTCATCTCAAAAGATGGAGAAGAGCCACAGTACATGCATTTGGTTAAAACAGTCAGTTGGCGGTGCAAAACGAAGTATTTCTTCCCAAATCCACTTAATAAAAGTTGTCAGGATGTGCCACTGTCTGCCGAGTCGAGAGAGGTAGCCATTTAATGAAGATAGCTTTCTCTTTTTCCAAAACACTTCAAATTGTTTTGTCTAGCAGGTGAGTGTGTGTATGTTTTTTACTTGTCTATATGTGTGATGAGATGGATATATATTTATTTATATCCAAATGAATACACATGGGTTTTTATTATAAAATGGAGGATTTCAATCAAGGTGATACCTATAATAGACCTGGAAACTGTCATAATTATTTTATCAAATTAAAATACGTTTTTTTTTTTTTTATCTTCTGTGTCCTCATGATCACAATCATCTTCGATTTAATGTGCATTTTATGTGCTGGCATGCGTTGGACGGCTTTCAGAAATTTACTTCCAACGTAACCTATCTCTGGCCAGGTCTTTATTTGTACGCCTTTAATATGACAGTTGTTGTATCTAAACCATGACATGAGTTATTGTAAATAAATGAACATATGGACAGACAAAGAAGTTTCAATTAAAACTTATTTCGGATGGGTTAGTGAGGTTGGTATTGTCCCCTATTAATTGTCAAGATGTGCCACGGTCTACTGAGTCGAGGAGGGGTAGCCATTTAATGTGAAGATAGCAGTCCTTGTTTACAGAGATGTTGATCGTATTGTTGATTGCTGGCAATGACGGCTTGATTGTTGTAAAGATTGTGACGGTGACAAAGACACTGCTGCTGACGACCATGCTCCTCGAGGTCTGGATATGCACTGCTGCTGCTGTTGGTACCCAGTCGAATTTATACTTTGTGCATGGACGTAATTTAAGACACAAGAGTCTTGGGCTGTAAGGAGTTTCTTTTTTTTTTTTTTTTTTTTAGGTTAGGGTTAGTTTCAATGTTTTGACTCACAGTAAGAAGTTGTATTGGAGGTATGTTCACTTGTCTGTTTCAAATTATTGCTGATAAATTTGTGGATATATTCAAGTAAAAATTATACTCTCCTGAATTCATTATTCATGCCAATACAGCTTCTGGGGAAACCCCTGAACTGTGATATTAACACTTCAAACTTGATTGTTTTTAGGTTGAATAGTCCTTTCTGGTATTTTTCTTTCTAAAATGAATTGTGAATTATACTGATTACATGAACACAAAATAAAAAGTCTTTGACGCCCTTGTATGTGTTAAATTTGCCCGATTGGTTTATGTCAAATGAGCAGAGTTTGTTTCCAGTGCTGTCATTGCTGTCACTATCACTGCTTCTGCTAATTCTGTATTTTGTTGGTACTGCTATTTACGTTTTGCATATGTAAATCTGGAGAGATATGCAATATAACACTCCTTTCCCTCATGTCTATTTTTATCACTTGCATCTATTTTTTTCTTAGTCTTCTCCTGTGAACTGGACCTGCTACCTCAACTGTTTTACATTTAATAAGCCAAGGATTCCCATCTATTCTTTCAACATCAAAGCCTGTTCTTCTGCTCACATCTCTCTGTACTATCCAGATTTAATATTTGTCTAATGTCATCAGAATTAAGTCTGTCTTCACATTACACATCCATCATACAATTTTACCTCCATACATCATCACACTGTATACATGCCTGAGAGACTCTTCTATTGAACAAAGAAAGTAACATTTGCTGATTAGTAATGGTATAAACTTCCTAAACGTACTCCATCCACTCTTAATTCTTGCAATCACACAAGCACCTGCTCCAGCCTGTGCTCCAATAATCTATAAATATAAAAGCGAAACTGTATGTATGTGTGTTCGCTTTTTCTCTATGTCTACAAAAGGCTTTTTTCAGAGAAGTGGTCGGTCGCCTAACAACTTTTTAAAACTTTTTATATCACATGTAAATCGTAATATCTCAGAGTTAACAACGGAGCTCGCTTGTCTATTTAATTTGCTCGACTTCGGGAAGATAAATATTCAACATTTGTCGCTCACCGCATGTGGGTTAGTCTTTTTCCTATAACGTCTTGGGAAAATAAAAATAAAGAAAAGTGTTCCCGCAGTAAATGAAATACTATCCCGCAGTCAAACTTGACCTCATTAAGTCATTAAAACGTGCACCTGCCAAATCCAAGTAATTAAATAAATTCAAACGTGTTTCTGTTAGCATCTTGCAGTGGCGCAATGGTTAACGTCGCACGTTTTTTTTTCACATTTCAATTTACAACTTTGCCTCAAGGCTTTGGGTTCGATCCTCTTACTTACCTACCAAAACATTTTTTTTTATTTACCCCCCCCCCCCGGAGTTTTGATTTACCCAAAACCACACACACCTCCAAACACCTGGGCAACGTCGGGTACCCCTCGCTAGTATCATATGAAAAAAAAACTTCTGAACAACCTGATTGGCCTTATCATCCAAATATACTTTCTATGCATTTTGTAAAAATTAATTCATTAAAAATACTTTTTTTTTTTAATATGACAGATACCCTTATTAATCTATAACTTAAACTCTTCTTGTTGTAATCCGACTTCTGGAAGAAATAACTTATCTTTATGATTACTGCTTCCATTTCATTTCCGGTTGTTTCTTTGTTTTTTTACTTGATTTTTTACGATATCTTTTGTTTATTAAATTGTTAGATGAAAATACAGAATGAGTAAAGGAAGCCCCCCCCCTTCCCCTGTTCAGAAGGGCTTTTCATGGGGAGGGGGTAACCGTAAAGGGAACGGAAACAATAATCATGAAGATAACCTTATCTACTCACGGCCAATTTCACATGCTTATATTTTTCATTGACTATTAAATTGTCAATTATATTGAAGAGTGTCTGCTCTTTTTGACTTCCGGTTTCATTTAGCTAGACATGGTCAAATGGACAAGAAGGTTATTCTTAACACGGGGAAAATATGGTTAACGTGATCTGAAAGATAATCATTAATCAGAAGGGACCATATCTTATTTGTCACTGTCGCTCATCTGTGGAGCTAAAAAAAAAAAAACCCCAAAAAAACGGAAGTTAAAAAGAACAAACAATCTTACAATCAGGCAGTTCTTTGGAATAAGAACGACAATCGAAATTTGCAAAATTGTATTTCTATTTAAAAAATAAATGCTAATTATGAAGTCAATATCAACTAAAAATATCGCAATAAGTAACATATTACTACATTATTACATAAAACATGTACTTTAATGATCGATTCAGATGCTATTATTTTGATGGGGGGGATGTAACGACAGATTGCAGTTTATGCTATTTACTATTTACTTAAATCATTCGTTGACATCTATGCTGATGACACGACCATCTATGGCAACACATCAAAGGCCGTAAATGACAAAGTTCTCTCTGATTCTCTCTCCTCTGATCTTGAGCGCATGGTACAGTGGGGGAAGACGTGGCTGGTTACTTTTAATGCATCTAAAACCAAGCTCCTATCTTTACATCATCAACACTCTGATCCCCATTTGGCGTCAACTGAAATGGATGGCTCTCGTCTTTGGGAGGCTCCATATTTTGACAAGCTTCTGGGTTTGACCTTTACTCCTGATCTGAAATGGAACACGTACATAAAGTCTGTTGCCAAGGTTGCTGGGAAGATGGTGGGATCCTTCTACTGCTCCAGAAGATATCTCACTACTGATGCAATTCTCTATCTGTATAAAAGCTAAGTACGTCCAAGGATGGAGTACTGCTGCCACATCTGGGCAGGAGCTGCTAAAACAGCTTATCCTGCCTTGACAGAGTACAAAATAGACTTCGTAGCTTAGTGGGGGATGCTCTTTTCTCTACCCTGCAACCTCTCTCCCACAGAAGAGACGTTGCGAGCCTGTCTTTGTTTTATCGTTATTTCTATGGCAAGTGCTCGTCTGAGCTCTAATCTCTAGTCCCCCCTTGTCAATTTTTCACGATAAACACCCGTCGAGCTGAAACCACTGTCAGTAATTTTCTCCACTCTTTATCTGTGCCTAAATCAAAGCGTAGATTCCATGAACAAAGCTTCTTTCTTAGAAGTGCACGACTGTGGAACTCTTTTCTGTTTGCCTGTTTCCCACCTGACTACAATTTGGATGTCTTCAAGTCCAACATAAACAAATTTCTGATGAACCACCCCCTTAAGTAAGACACTTTATTAAATCTCCAATACTAATGATTACTATGATACTATCCCATTGATTACTGTACACACAATAACCCTTATCCCCGAGTGGCTTCCAGGCCTTGATAAGTGGTGACATCCATGTAAAAAAAAAAAATAAATAAAACAAGTACAACTTGCAATGACTTTGAAAACTTTTCATTAATAATTTCCTGTTTTTTTATTTTTATTTTATTTTATTTTTTTATGGGAGTCACCACTTATTAAGGCCCGAAGGCCACTCAAGGATAAGGGTTAATGAATGTAGGGTGGTAGTGTAATAATCGTTAATGGTGTAAATTAAGTAGAATTTGATTATTTATGCGAACAGCTCAACAAGAACTTATTTACAATGGATTTGAAGGCTATCATGTTGCATTCAACTGGGAAGCAGACCATCAGAACGGGCAGTTCTGGAAATGGAGCTTTGTTCATGGAATATGCATTTAGATTTCGGCACAGATAGAGAGTGGGGAAAATCATGAATAGCCAGTCGAGTGTTTTTCGTGAAAGTTTGGCAAGGGGGAGCCATAGATTGGAGTTCAGTTGAGCACTTGCCATCAAAATAACAATAGAGCAGAGACAGATTCGCAACGTCTCTTCTGTGGGAAAGAGGCTGCAGGGAAGAGAAAAGGGCATCACATACTAGGTTTGGGAGCCGGTTTTGAATTCTGTAAAGAGTGGATAGGGCATGCCGAGCAGCTCCTTGCCAGATGTGGCAACAGTATTCCATTTTAGGGCATGTTTGGCTCTTATACAAATAGAGGATTGCATCAGCAGTGAGATACCTTCTAGAGCTGTAGAGTGATCCAACCATTTTTTCCAGTGATATTAGCAACAGATTTGATACATGTGTTCCATTTCAGATCAGGAGTGAAAGTCAGTCCCAGAAGCTATCAAGACGAAAGCCATTCATTTCAATTGGAGCATGATGGGGTCAGAGCGATTATGATAAAAGGAGAGAAGCTTGATTTTTGATGCATTAAAATTAACCCGCCACCTTTTTCCCTATTTTACCACGTTCTTATTTTCCGTATTTTTTTGATATATTAGTAATTTCGACATGATCATTAAGTAGATGCCATTAGTTTTAATTGAATTTTGAATTTCGTTCTTTTTCTGAAGAGACGCCAGAAATCGTTTTTACATAAGAGTAGGTTAAGCACTACCATTTTTATGTAAACTTTTCCAAAATGTACACATGATCTGGAGATGTCATCAATTAATGTGCTTGATGCGAACCAGGGCGAACGATTTTTTTTTTTTTTTAACTATTATTTACTACTGTAATTTAATTTAATAGGAATTTATTTTACATTCAAATAGTTTATTTAAAGATTAAGTTATCGAAATGTAAAAAAAAAATA
>NC_136521.1:30997662-31000162 GCF_053919585.1 Euprymna scolopes
AAAGAAAAGGAGTTTAAAAAACAAAAATGTAACAAATAAATGATGCACATCCAATAAAATCGTGTAAAAAATGTAATATTCTACCAGTATTTTGTTTAATTTTTTAGCAATTATCAAATGTCCTTTTTCCTTATTGATCTGATGGTGTACTTTGAATTTTCATTTTTATTTTTTGGTATTAATTGCTCCACTTAACCATGTGGGTTTGTTTGCTAAAAGATTATTTGCATTTTTAACAAATTCATTAATTACTATATATATATATATATATATATATATATATATATATATATATATATATATATATATATATATATATATATATATATATATATTAAAAGATAAGGAATAATTCCTGCCCTACTCCTCTTCTAATGATAAGTATTTAGCTTCGAAATGCAATGGCTTAAAGAGATTTTTCTCTCTTATTCTTTCCTTATTGATCTGATGATATAATAAACGTATATGCAAATTTTATTCCTCATTAATATATTTAATTGCTCCTCTTAATAGTGTTGAGCTTTCTCTTTTTTGATAAGTTTGCTTTGTTAAATATATATTTTTTAATAACCTCATTATATATATATATATATATATATATATATATATATATATATATATATATATATATATATATTAATAAAGTTGATTTGCCCTATCTCTTCGGTTTCAATAGGAAAATAAACGAAAACTCCCTAAACAAATCTTTCAAAATCAGTACTTACAGCATTCCTAAACCGTGTTTCCTGAAACAATTAATACACACCGTCTTTGTATACAAATTATCACATTCATTCTGAAACGTCTCTTTCAAATACATAATCCTCCCAAAATGGCAGCAAACACTTCTACTGTCTATGCATTAACTTTTCTCACTCTCCACTTTTCCGGCAGAAGTTTTTTTTAACGGGTATCATTATTTCGATAGCACCTCTTCTTGAATGCATATTTTCCATTTCAGTTATAAATTACTGGATTTGGCATTAAATCACAAAAAAGTATTGATATTCCATGAAACAAAACAACCAGACCAATCCATGATTAGTACATTTCCTTAACCGTTACAAAACTATTCATTTATATACAAAAAAAGTTATAAAAAATATCCTGAAATATTATTACACTTATACTCGTATATACAATTATGAATATTGATATTTGGGTCATTTTCATCTGCAACAAATAACATATTTTTCACACCTTTCACATTATTTACCATAATTGATGCCATTCTCTGTAAACAGTAGGTATATTTCCTTTCATTTCAGTATCTTGGCACTTTAACATTTTCTATAAAATTGCTATTTAAATTTCATTACATTATGATGATTTATTCACACTGCAAGTATGTGTCTTCTGATGTCTTTACAGCAATTAATTAATTATATGTATGTTTTTTCCTTTTTTTAATTTACAAAACACTATCAGCAGTTTGAGCACTGTAATACCAATTCTGATAAGATACTCAATCTTTTCTATCATCGATTACTTGAGGAGGAATCCTTTTCCACTACGATAATCTTTATTTTCTTAACAATAATGAAACTGCTTGTCGTTTGATTTCTTTATCATATCGTGATAAAATGTTTAATTCTATGTCTGTTTTTTTTTTTTAATTTAAAAAGCTTACCTTTTTCTTTCTTAGCCTTTGGGCTAAGTGGGCTCTAAGTAGGACATCCCCCAGTACGAAAGGGTGAATGCGGTATTATGGTGAGAAACGATACTAACTAGGAGAATCTTTTGTTTAGTTCTGGAGTGACAAGGATGAACAACGACTCCCATTCTTCCCCCTTTTTGAGTTGGCCTTGTGCCTTAATTTTTTGTTCATGTTTGATTTATATTGTATTTTTTTTAAGCCGAAAAAAAGATTTAATACCTCAAAGTGTAGTATCTGTTCTGATACTGCACTTCATTTTTTGGCCTCGGTTAGTAGAAGAGAAATCCTTCATGACTGATACATTTTTTACTTTTGTTACTAACCAATGTGCCCCTTTTTGGGGAGCTGGTTTCCACCCACCTAAAAAAACGACCTTGTGTTTAACTCTGTCCTCGTGGGAAGGCAAGTAAACAAAGAAAAAAAAAAGAACCAATGTTAATCTGTTGTATTAATTCTAATGATATATGCAATCTTCTCTTTCTTCAAAGCAGTTAACCGCCAATTAAATTATTTTAATAAAAACGATTTATTTATTTATGCCCATATTTGTATATAAAATAAAAATTTTAATTAAAGATTTTTATTTTAAGGAATCTTAAAGTCGGATGATTCCTAAAGTGATTGTAGTATTATGGTGATTGAAGATTCTAGCTAGGAAAGTTATAGACATATATGAGGTAAAGTAACAAGGATGACCATAGAACCCCCCCCCCCGTTCCCAAAAACTTTTTAAAGGCCTAGTGTCTAATTTGTTTTTGTATTTTTCATAAATAAATAAATTTTTCAAAACAGTTAAGGAGATATCCTTGCGCACTGAATCAAGTTTTATTTTCGTACCAATAA